>NC_043710.1:52350512-52356990 GCF_006229205.1 Suricata suricatta
CAGAATAGTGGTGTATCTCAGGGGAGAGCAGATGGCCACGTAGCGGTCAAATGCCATGGCCAGGAGTATAGCCGAGTCCAGCACAAAGCTGTAGTGCAGAAAGAATAACTGGGCCAGACAACCAGGAAAACTGATTTTCTGGGGGCCAAGCCAGAAGATGGTAAGGCTTTTGGGGACACAGGTGGTAGACAGTATCAGGTCTGCCATGGCCAGCATGGAAAGGAAAAAGAACATGGGTGCATGAAGGCTATGCTCCACAGCGATGAGGTAGAGAAGGATACTATTGCCCACAATGGCCACGAGATAGATAAAGCAGAAGGGGAAGCTGATCCAGACGTGGTACTGCTCGAGGCCAGGGATGCCCAAAAGGGTGAAGTCACCTGTGTCGTAGCTACTCAGGTTGTACATGGCCGATGTGGCCCGATGAATAGATTCTGTATCTTCAAAACAAATTGTGTGTAACGAACCTGAGAAAATTGTATGGTAATTCTTTCTCCTCCTTTCTATCTGTCAAGAAAGAACCTTCAATTGCTAGCAAGACCAATGCTTCGGTTGTTAAGAAAAATCCCCACACATGATAGTCCTCAATCACTCTGGAATCTTCTTCATACTCTGTAAAATATCATTACCATGTTAATAAGTGAATATTTTCTGGGTCATATATTTTCTTGCTAAATATCATTACCATGTTAATAAGTGAATATTTTCTGGGTCATATATTTTCTTGCTATAGAAGTGAGTATAGAAAAAAATCTAATCACATGCAGAGAATGAAACTAAGAAAAGTGGGGCACACTGGGAAAATAAGGAGAATAGTCACAATGACAGACTCCCTATGATAGCCAGGCTTTACTGAGTATCATCTCAGTCAGAATAACCTTCTCTTGTGTCCACCTCATTATTTTATTATTTTTTGTTATACAATCTAAAACTCTGAGATTATCTCATCTAAGATCTCATCTCTAGTAACTGGCAGAGCTAGCATCATTACAGTCCTCAGTTACTACTCCTTTGTGCTGAGGTGCCATGCCAGGTGATTGCCTCAGGTGACACACTGTCAGTTGCAAGGACTGAGAAGAGGCATGAGATGTAGAGACCACAGTATGAAAAAGCCTAACACTCAAACTGCAGTGTGTCCAGCACACTAACCCAAACCTGACACCACTTACTTTCCTAATAGCCCTTACACTATAGCACCTGGAGTTTGCTGACCAGAATGTTCTCTGAGATTGGTGTTTGGTACCTCACCATGGAGAACAACATGGAAATAGATAAACAGCTCAGCTTCCAGCTCCCTCTTAGGATTTACTTAGAAAATTGGTTTAAGTGCACTATTTCTCTTTATGTATTTATATTATTACATTTTAAAATACTATTTTAAGAGGTTAATTTTATGTAAGAATGTTGCAGTAGACATTTGTCATGTGAACCCATCTACCATTGTTTCCTAGATTAAGAAAAAAGAATCTTTACAATGTTTTGAGTGAACATAAACTATCCACAATAGCAGTATGATATAAGCAGTGTTATTCATTTGTTTGTTTGTTGGTTTATTATGAGATAGTGAGAGAGCTCAAGCAGGGGAGAGGGGTAGGGGAAGAGAGAGAGAGAGAGAGAGAGAGAGAGAGAGAATCTTAAGCAGGCTCCAAGTTCTTCAGGGGTCCCAAAGTATGGTTCCATTGCATGACCTGAGCTGAAAACAAGAGTCAGACGCTAAACTGACTGAGCCATCCAAATGCCACTAAATAGCATTATTATACTCTTTTATAAAGACTAGTATAGATGAGAAATGGTCTATTTGAGTAAGACCAAAATCTGGGTAGCTCTGACTTCGAATTGTGTGTTTTAAACTATTCTATCACACTTCTTCCCCAAACTATACATACGTTATTTAAAAAAAAAAAAAAAAAGGAAAACAAACAAAAAGAAAAAAAAAAAACCCTTGAAGACACATATTCAAAAAGTCACTGAGGTACCTCTAGTGGAAAAACTATAGAATTGCTACATTCTGAATCCCAGGTCAAGATAAAAGCAAGCAAATAACTTCTGTAACAAAACTAATATTTTTGGAAACCTCACAATTCTACACAAGTCTAAATTTCTTTACATGAAATCACTTCTAGAATCTTCCTAAAGCCCTAGGAGATAGGTAATAATGTCACCTACAGTTTGAAGGTGCAGACACTGAAGCACGGAAAAGTTAAGTCACCTGCCAAAGGCCACATGACATGTGAATGTTAGAGCTCCAAATAGAATGCAGGAGGTATCTTTATAGATGCTTGGACAAAGGAAATTTTCTATAGAGTGTATGGCAAATGGCGTATATATGATATCTTATAGCAGAAGATAGAAAATTAGGTCACATAAAGAAAACACAGACCAATACCATAAGATCTCCCAGACAAATGCTGTGTGTGCAATCTAAATTAACCAACACAGCGACATGAAAGCTTGGAACACATAGACACACAGAACAGATTTGTGTGAAGAGGCAGTGGAGGTAAGTGAAATGGGTAACAGTAGTCAAATGTACAAATCTTCTAGTTATTAACTAGATGAGTTGTTGAGGTGAAATGTACAGCATGGAGACTCTGGTTAATAATACTGCATTGTATACTTGGAACTTACTAAGAGAGTACATCATAGTTCCCATCACAAGGAAAAAATTCACAATGTGTGGTGAAGGATTTCAACTTGACTTATTGTGGTGATCATCTTGCAGCAAGTTGAACATCATTGGCACTCACCTACCTCAACCTTTGCCTCAAAGTTAATATAATTTCACTTGGATGCTTTATCTTGTTACTAAAAATTTTTGTACTTGATTCCAGGGAGGGATCTTGAAGTACTGTTAGTGAGAATTGACCTGCTTCATAAGTCACACACATAGACATGCAACTTGTATCTGCTCAGGTATGTGGTTCAGTGATAACAAATTTGTTCTTCAACAAACCTGAGCCCTCCAGGGCCTTTTCTTTTTCACTCCTTTTCATTCAGTCCTCATGTCTCTGATTCTCTCGTTTCTAGGTTAAATTCTAATCCATCATGTCAAGCACTTTCCTATACATATTTTGCATACCCTTACGTACCCTTGCTCCACTGAACTTTCATCACCTAAAAATGCATATCTCAACTCCTAGTTTTCAACGACATAATAAACACTGCAGGGCATGAAGAAAAGATGCTTTTTAACCAGGTGTATTTGCATAATCAATTGCTCATAATTTGATCATAACCAATATTCGACTTCACCCGCAACATGGCCCGATGACCCAGGACATAACCTTGTTCAGTTCAATCTCCCTGGATGATTTTGTTTCCTACTTTTCTCCAAGCACATCCACCAACTCCAACTATCTCTTTCTCAGGGGAAAAACTTTTATTTTACTTCACAGAAAAATTTGAAACAATTAAGTATGAAATTGTGATGCAATCCTCACATCTAAGTATATATTGACAAACACACACAGACACACACACTACTTTGTTCTGTTATAATTGGGAAAAAAAATCCCTTTCATATCTGACCCAAACAAACCCATGTCTCTTTCTCATATCTTCCCACTCTACATTGTCATTCATTCTATTCTTGCTTCTAAGTTCGACCCACTTCTTCAACATTTAAACAAGTAAACTGTGCTTAGATATCTTCTAGTCTACATTACACAGGAACACTTCTATTCTCTCAT
The DNA here is from genome assembly GCF_006229205.1 of Suricata suricatta. Classification (NCBI taxonomy): domain Eukaryota; kingdom Metazoa; phylum Chordata; class Mammalia; order Carnivora; family Herpestidae; genus Suricata; species Suricata suricatta. Next base: position 52,354,202 of record NC_043710.1, read on the forward strand.
TAATAACTAGGTATGTACTCATCTCCACTATGTACATTCTTCTCATGCTTTGTTTACCATTTATCCCATATAGGTCTTATTTCTGTCCTCACCTTTCCACCAGAGTGGCTTTTACTAAGATCACCAGTGAAGTCCAAGTTCCAAACTGAGTCTGTCCTGGACTCCTCAGGAGCATATGACACTATTCGCTATGCCATCAATTTTAGAGAATATCATATCATCGATTCAGTGAAGGTGCACAGCTGTGGCTTCTCACTGCCTGCTCTGCTCCCTGCCCAGTCTCAAATGGTCTCCAGACCTCACCCAGCTCAGTGTCCTCTCTGAGTCAGGTGTTCACAATCAACATGCCAAGGGGGTGGGAGTAGGATCCCCACCCTCCTGAGCTCCAAGCAGGACAGTGTCTCTGAGCCATGGGCTGGAATCCTGGGGCCTCGCCTATGCGCTGCCACATGCAGTATCACCCTGTCTTGTGCCCCTTCCTGTAATCAGGAAACCAATGCACAGAAAAGCTAAGGTCACACACAGCTGAGACACAGAACAAGACCCTCTGGATCCTAGTCCAGGATTGTTTCTTCTCCCTGAAGCCTTGCTGTGTTCCTCACTTGACAGTAACTTCCTTTTGGGAAGGAGAGGCAGGCTCTGCCACTCACACAGACTCTGCAGTTCATCTGGTCCTAGGTCTCACTCCCACACTGAGAGTGTCCTCCGATTCCATGCACGCATGCACAACTTCATACTAGCAGGGGTCATTGAGGGCACAGAGACCTTCCTGCACCCACTGCAGATTGAGACACATCTCCCTCCATCAATGCCTCTGCCCCATGGGTTCCAGACCAGGGCCGTGTCCTCCTTCATCCTTCACTGTTGATCCTTCTCAGAGAGCCTCCCTGTCCTCAAGTGGCTCATGTACTGTCTCCTGCCCAAGGGCCTTGAGGGACAAGTGTCCCCTCCAGAGAAGTGCAGAACAAGGACATATAAAATGCAGCTGGAAGCAGTAAGACAAAAAGAAGGCAGAAGGGAAGAGTTCCAGAACTGAACTCTGGCAACATGCATTCAGCGCTATGAACCTGAATCAACTGAGCACTATGAACCTCCATTTAATCAGAATTTGACATCCCCATCCTGATTGTGGAGGAGAGAGGAGTGAGGGGAAACCTGGCACAAAGGCCCATTTCTCTTGCTCCCCAGTATTCCCATGCCAGCACAGCTGTTCAGATCTAGAGCCCACTCCAAGGCCATGTTATCTATTGTCAAACCCTAGTCCTTCCATATACAAGCTGTTGATATATTCAAATTCTCAATGTCATTATCTCTTGTACCGAAACCTGGGACAAGAATGAATGCATCTACAGTACACAAATCCTTTAAGGATAAATAAATAACATGGAAAGGAGTTCTGCCTGGATGATAGTGAATCCCTATAACATGTTAAATAGAATGGACATAAGTATTTGTAACACTTGTACTATTCCTTGAGCCCATTCCCACTGAGTTCCTTTCCAATGCAATCATAGCTCTCAATTATGTAATCGGACTAACCACCCTTTAATATATATTTAAAAACAAACAAACAAACCCAGAACTATGAGTTGGAGACATAACTTATGGTTTTGAAAGCAGAATGATCCTGGGTAGAGAAAAAAATAATAGCTCAAAGACAGCTTAAAGTACCCAATTAGATGGCATCTACCAAAGAAGGAATGTGCTTGCATGATGGAGACAAGAAAAGGAAGTACAACACAAGACTGCTCCGAGATAAAATGAGGAATATGGTGGTGCTGTCCTCTAATCCCTACTCCTTGTCCCCAGACCAAACCTTCCTCATTTTTCTGGCCCGGGAAGGGTGAGAAGGAGGTGGTGATATCTCACCTTTAGTTCTCAGACTTAACAACCATGATGGCCTCTACCACACGGTCTCCTTTGCATCCAAGAGTTGTTTTCTGAACAACTTATTTCCATTAGAGCAAAGAGGCTTCTGTGACCATCTCATGGGGGTTGGCATTTTAGCAGGTCCTTCAGTACTTGGCTCGATATGGGCTAAATCCGGGCAGGGCACAGGGAGGAGACTTTTCAGGAGCCTGTCTAGGGTGTGCCTGGTCTTGGCTGATGAAGTCCTGCTGCTGAGGGCTCAGGAGCTCTCACCTCTCTGCAGGGAGGTGGGACTAGAGATGAGGAAGGGCATCCAGGCTCCACATACCCAGTGCTGCTCCAGTCCCTGCTGCCCCAGCTGGTCCATTCAGGAGCTGGTGAGCTGGTGACCTGGGAGACTCTGCAGGTGCACCCGGGGGAAGCTGGGGGAGAGCAGGGATGGGAGGGAAGGACTTATAGGTCTCATCTTGGAGTCCTCAGGGAGGCATGGACCCTGCGTCCCTGGTGGGGGATTGAGACCCTGCTAGTCACAGCTGTGCACCGTTAATGAGAAATTAGCAGCAGTTTGCAGTCCTGTCTGCTGACTTTCCTGGTCCCAGGGTTCCATGCCGGATGCATTCAGACCCGGGGGAGAAGAGACGGAGCAGGGAGGTCTCTGAAGAACCACTGGACGGGGCACAGCAAGCTCAGATGGAGATGTGTCCCACCATACACAAATAACGCACCCTAGTGCCACCTAGACATGGACAGTCATCGTCACTTGGCACTGGTTCTGCCCCTCAGCCCTGTAAACAGACAAGCAGTGTGGTGGGAGGAGCCTGGGCCATTGAGTCCTGAGGACTGGGAATGAATAAGTCTCCCCAGCCCACACAGTCTGCAGCAAGTTACTTAAAGATTCGGACCCCAATATTTTCTCGCTA
>NC_043710.1:52357090-52380794 GCF_006229205.1 Suricata suricatta
GGTGAGGGTTCCTGGATCTTCCCAAAGCTGATGTGCAGCTGGAGCAGCGAGCGTGGAGCCCGCAAGTGCCCGAGCTCAGGAGAGCGGGACACCAAGTTACTCAAGGCCAGGGCGTGCGGTCAGCTGAAGAATGTCCCGCTGTAAGACAGCCTGCTGGGCCCACATGGGGTCCTGCCAGACCCTCGTAAGAGACATCATTCCTTTCACAGCATCACCCCTCCCCCCAAAGATGCCCTCCTTCCCCTGTAGCAGGCCTGAGAAAATGTGGTAACCACAGATCTTTCTCAATAATTTTCCCACGGTGTGGATTTGTTTGCAGACCTAGTTTAGATGAACTGTTCTGTTTACACTGGCACAGAACAAACTTCCAGGTTATCAAAAAAAATCTTATACTATTGCAAAAGTGTGTTTTAATATGCTAGGATAGTCCAATAACCTCCTCTCATGTCCAGCCTTTCCCTTTTGGAGTGAGGGTGGATACATTGTAACAGGAACTGTGAAATAGTTGTTGATAGAAGGCTGGAGACCATCAACAGCAAGCCGCTCCCAAAAGTGAGGATTTATTCCTAAGAGTCCTCAGCGAGGAAGCCCCCCTGTACTGTGTTGTGGGGTACCTGCCCTAGGCCGGCTGCCCATTTTACAAAGACAGCACACCATTGCATGTGTAGGAACTGGGTCCTGTTGAAGAAGCCACCTCACAGAGCAAATAGACTTTAAAGAATTTCTCATCACCACTTGATGGATGCACAGATATTGCTACCAAGATAATTATTGTATTATATGTGTGATTTGAACATAGCAGTGACTGAAGGAAGAGTTAGTCTTTCTAAAGTTGCCAACAAACCCAGCTAATTCTGGCCTGTTATAAAACTATGAAGGATACAAATTCCAACGAAGGTTTTTTAAGTTTGGTGGGGACGTACGTTCTGATAGAACAGTGGTAGGAACAGATAAACAAGGCAGTGCTAACAAGATTGTAACAAGCTTATATCGGAGGCCTTGTTAGGAAAAATAAGCCAGCTAAGCAGAATAATGAAGTTAGTCCTGTAGTAAGAATGGGGAATTATAAAAATGGGTTAACTCCAGATTACTGTCTTTATTCTGTGATAGCCCGGAAGCTGATACAAACCAGAGGAACTGCCTGATGTGGAATGATTGTCATTAATGGACAGAGTTCTACGGTGATGTTTAACTAAGGAATGAAGTTTTAGTGTTTGTGCAAAATGATAGACATTTTTGGCCCCACCTCTTAACGATGAAAAAAGGAAGCCAGTTTTTATTTAATTACATTTGGTATTTTTAATACGGGTAATACTTTTATGCCACCTATTTTTCAACAGTGGATGAGTTTTTGAGGTAAATTTGGAGTTAGAAGTTTAGAAGACCAGAATTTCTACAGAATGTTATGACATATTCCATAAAAAAACAGAAAATTTCAATAAAGTGAATAAAAGCTGTCGATTAGGCATCTGCAAACATTTATCACTATGTATTACAAATGTAATAGAGTGTGTTGGATTTTATTTCCCTTCAAACAAATTCCGCACAATAGGAAATTCAAGGATCCAGATTATCTCTTCCATTGACAGATCCTCTGAGTTTAGTGTAATAAGATAAATCATTGGGAGTGGCTGATAATGAATCATTGCAGACAAATAATGAGAATATAACAGTGTTTTTCTAATTTAAGATAAAAGATTCAAATCAATGTTCATAAAATGATGAAATTTCTTTAAAACCATTTCTCTTGTTTTTGTTAATAGAACTTTTGGAGACAGGTTTCCCCACTAGCATCAGAAAAGCAAAATATAAGAAAACAAAAAACACAAAAAAGCTTAAAGCATAAATTACTGCCTACATGTAGCATTGCTGCCAAGCCAATGTGTGTGAGAAAAATTAACAAGAAAGATGTGAACTCCTTCAATATATTAAAAATGTTAAGTATGATATGGAGAGCATGGCATTGCTTCTAAAGTTTAATAGACGCCTTCCGTATCAGGCTTTCACTATCTCACTGTTAGCTTTTGTTTAATTGTAATTACAAAATTGCAAATTATCACAATGTGATATATGTACTCTACATTAAACACCAATATACACACTTCTAAGAAACGGTACAATTTCTAACAGTCTTTAGTTTCCTGGGTATATTCTGGTTATACTTATTATAATATATTTTATGCCTTTTGAATACAATAATACAGATGAGACTTGTGTGTCCTACAGTTATTGAAAATTTTACTTTTCTAGGGATTTATTTTATTTTACAAAAGCCTTAATCTACAGTTATAAATTAAAAACAAAACTGATCCTTCCTCTGAAAGGTTGGAAAGAGCTTTTTTAGAAGCCTCTTTCTCTTTTTATATTATATATGGACACAAGTATATCCACCTTGGTGATTCAACGGATTTTTTCAGCAGAATAAAATTGTTTTGTGGATCCCAGATTCACTCTTGGATATGGCTTCTCTAGTTTATACATGAAAATAAAACAGTACGTGGCCAACTTGAATAAACAGCTATATCACATTCTGAATTTGGCCCTACCAGAAGCAAAGCTCATATTTATTTATCAATTTGTCTGACCCCTACCCCTATCCTCAATTAATTTCCAAGAGGACCTAAAGAATGTATGATAAATTGTTAACTTTCAAATGCCAACAATAGCATCAAGCTATGAGTTTACAAACCTCATCTGCTGATATTCCGACCAGCTTCCTACATCCATTGAAGAGAGTTTGAGTCCCCCTATTCCTCACCACTCAACCCCTGCAACCCCTGTGAGCAATGCCATCGTCACCAGAGTGGTTCCTCTATCAAATAGGCTTGTGGGTTTTTTTAAAGCATGGTTTCTCACATAGACTCAGGCAATTCGCTCTGGCTGGCAGGCCATGAGGCTCACATTTGTGTTCTAGACCTTCACAGAACTGAACTTTTCTAGGAAGCTTTCCTTAACTCCAAGGGATGGTTAAGTGTGTTTTGTTTGTATGTGTTTCCCTAACACCCTATACCACTCATTGCAACACATTAGATCAGCTGAGCAGAGCATCTATATGGTGATCTAAGCAGTGGTGCGTTGTACTTGCTACATATCAGTGTTGGCAGTTTGTACACATTTTGTTTCTTATAATAAGTACTTAGCGAATGTTACTGGACTGAAATTATGACATAAAAAATCACTGGACATTTATTTTATTTTATTTTATTTTTGAAGAGTCTCCAATTATTTTTATTCTATTAGGAGGAATAGGAATATATCAGTTGTTAAATAGCAGGTATATATATTTAATTTTAATTTTTAAAATTTAGCATTCCATACAGATTTAGCTGAGTGACATAAATGTTAACAATACATCATTACTATTTCTATAAATAACCATAATTAATATCTCTATGAAATTATTTTAATCAAAGGGTTGGCTCCTATAGATATACATATATACAACTTAAAGGATTATGAAATTCAATGGATGTTTGAATTTTTATGTAGTTTTTGGAAACATAAAACAGGTAGTAAGATAAACTTGTAGTTGAACATAGTATTTAGTAATATTTTATTTTATTTTTAATTGAGTTTTTAATTGTCAAATTTTATTTATTTATTTAAAGGATAGATTCAAAGCAGCAGGTATATAGCATAAAAATCTCCAACTGCCTCTTTTCTTTTAAGACATGTTGAAAATCCATTCCATTTCTCATATTTAATAAGCTCTACATTATTCTTCTCAACATATAACTACATTTAGTTGTCATTGTCTTATGATGTAAAACATATGTGCACTGTCGGTTCTAGGTACAGAGTGCAAGGGTCTAGGTTGCCAGGGTGGGGGCAGACAGGATGGTGGAGTGACCTGGTGACTAGGGCTAAAATATAAGTGCCAGAGTCCAGCTCCAGCAGGTCCAGGGTCCCCTGAAGGATGGACGGTATCGAAGAGAGAGAGAGATGAGAGAGCTGCTCGTTTCTTTCTTGGTCACCAGGCAGACATCTCTCTTCAGTCTGCTTTGGTGTCCTTTTTTATTAGTTAAGCAATAACATGACATCAGAAAATAGAAATTGTTGACAGTTTTTAACTCTTAGTGATAAGGTATTTCAATCATCAAAGGTGTACAGAGACAAATTTTACAGAAGTATTTTTGTAGAAACATTCCAATTTATTCTTGGCATTAGTCCCCAAGGTTAAGAAAGCAACAAACCTATCTATTTTGTATAGGTTGGGCTTTGGCCAATAATTATGACTTTGTTTTTAATTAACATGCTATATCTAAATCATGTAATGCACCTACAGTAAGGTAAATTTTACAATTAAGAGAATAACAAGATGTTTTTCATAAAAAACCAGGATAATATACATATTATTTAAGTTAGTAATGTTAAAACTAAAACATAGGTTAAATTGTATAAAGATAGGCTGGGAGTTATTTTACCTACCTCATAAACCACAAGAGAAAGAATGCTTGTTAACAAGTTGCTAGAGAAAGTCCTTTCCTTGATGTAAGACTAATGGGGGACCTGTGTGTTGACCTTGTACCTGGGTTTCTAATTTCTTATCCATCCTCATAGATGAAGTCAGTACAAAGGAGGGCATTTGGACCTCAATAGCAAAAATATATGCAGCAACTGATGTCTGGTCCTTGTCTGTTTCTTATCTGTAAGTTAGACTCTATTTCTCCGGACCAGAGTTAATTATAACTCTTGTGTTCTTAGCCGCCCCCCCCTTATGTTTTGGTCTGCAAGCTCATTAGAAGAGCCTTTTAGCAAGCATCTGCAGCACTTTGATCTAAAATCCTTTATGCAGGGGCAGGAATGTGCCTTTTCTTATGGGGTATCTGTATGGTGAATATCGGTCTGATTTGGAACATTGTAAGGCCTAATCAATAGCAACAGGCTTAATTTCACATAAGCAGTAGTAGCAGAAGGAGATACCAGTTCTGCCTCTCATGACAAGAGCCGTGCAACCTCTGTCATTTCCTTACTGTGATCGTGACATCTGGCAAGCCTGGTGCGGCTTCCGGCATATAAGGGGCAACAAAATGGAATCACAGAATGGTGACATGTGGAGAGTCTGGAAGAGAGGATTTAGAAAGACACATTCATGGATCCCTTTATATGTAGAATACAACTCTAAATTCTGATGATGGGAAGATAAAACAGTTCCATCCCCCATTGATAAGGTTAACGTATTTCATATTTAACATAATGAATGGGGAATTTACAAAAATAAGATATAGGATATGATAACTTGTGTATGAGAAAGTTACCTGCTGAATTTTGTCTAATTATTGTCTTTTAAATCCAATCGGAACATGTAATTTCATTCATAGTCTGACACTGGAACACAATGTTTGCAGCCAGTGTCACCACAGAGTCATGGGCAGCTGGAGTAGCAGATTAGACCTTGAGGGCAGAGAAACACCAGGCTTAACCTGTTTTCTCCTTCCATAAACAGTACAGTGCGGGGAGGATTTTAAATGTCAGTGATGAGCTCAGGGTTGAACACACTACTGAGATTTGCCTTCCAGATGAGGATGGCAGTCGTAATTAGTCAGCTACTAACCTGACCTCAGATTAGTATTTTACAGTCTACAATGCACATGTATCTACATTTTCCATTTACTCCTAATAACAAGCCTACAAAGTATGTAAGCAGACAGCAACATGTATACGGATAATCTCATAAAAACTAAGATATAGAGTTACCAGAAAAGACGCCACAAGTCACAGAAATAAATGAACTCTTCTGGGGAAGAAGTAGAAACATAGTAACAGATAACTTGGGCCCATGATAGAGAGTGGGAGAAGGTAAGGGAGGCAGTGCAGGAGACAATTCCTTCCTATGTTGGCTTTTTCTAGGACATTGGGCTTTCATGCGAGCAATTATGGTCTCTTGGTGAATAACCATGGGTTTAAGTTCCTACCAGGAAATTAGTATGTACTTCTATTTTGTTATATTTTTAGCTTTTACTTTTATTTATTTTTTAATAAATAAATTCTATTTATTTATTTATTTATAAAGTTTATTGACAAGTCGGTTTCCATATAACACCCAGTGCTCTTCCCTACAAGTGCCCCCCCTCTATGACCATCACTCCCTTCCCCTTACCCCTTCCCTCTTCAGCCCTCAGTTTGTTTTCCATATTCAAGAGAGTCTCTCATGCTTTGCCTCACTTCCTCTCCCTCTTTTCCCTCCTTTTCCATTCCCATGGGCCCCTGTTAGGTTTCTCCAGTTAGATCTCTGAGTGAAAACACAAGTTATCTGTCCTTTTCTGCCTGACTTATTTTGCTTAGCATGACACCCTCGATGTCCATGCACTTTGCTACAAATGGCCATATTTCATTCTTTCTCATTACCATGTAGTATTCCATTTTATAGATAAACCACATCTTTTTGATCCATTTATCAGGTGATTGATTGACATTTATGCTCTTTTCATGATTTGGTTATTGTTGAGAGTGCTGCTATTAACATTGAGGTACATATGCCCCTATGCATTCCTTGAGTATGCACTTTTAAATTAGCTCAGTCTAGGGGCAACTTAAATGTCAATATAGCATCCAACTTCTGCTCAGGTCATGATCTCCTGGTTCACAAGATTGAGCCCTGATTCAAGCTCTGTGCTGGCGGCTCAGAGCCTGGAGCCTGCTTCGGATTCTGTGTCTCCCTCTCTGCCCCTCTCCTCCGAATGCTTTCTCTTTCTCTCAGAAATAAAGAAAGGTATAAAATCACAATAAATAAAAAAATACCTCAGACTTTATTTACTATCCCTTAGTAAACTTCTAAAAATATCAGCTCTTGGCCATCCATATTCTCAGCATGATGGAAATAACCAGGAGAGAATAAGAGATCATCTCTTCCAGAATTGTGGGCATCTCTGGCAGCTGGCACAGAAATTGGAATCCTCCATTAGAAGGAAGTGGCTTTATTTAAGACAATGAGGCTTCAAAGAAAAAGAAAAACAGGCTCCAATATCCCTACTCATTTTGTCTTTTTCAGGAGAGTGAGGTTATGTCAAGTGGGAACATCTCTGAACTGGGGCTCGGCAGACTCTATTCTAGCTCCACATTGATTACTGCCCTGCTGTGTGCCTTGGAAAAGTCTCCTTCACTCTGCTGGCCTCAGGTTTCTCCTCCTGGAATGAGGTTCAGGTGATTCCAGCCCCACAGGACCCGGCCACGCTCCCCCTCCTCCCTGCCCCGCATCCCCGCCTCACTCTGCTCCAGCCACACTGGCCTCTGCTCTGTCCACAGTCAGGCCACACTGTGTCCTGCCCCAGAGCCTTTACTTTTGCGGTCCTCTCTGCCTGTCCTCCTCCTCGTCCACTTGTGGTGCAACACTGTGCTTGCTGCATTTCTATCAGTTACACCATTCTTTGAAAGTGCAGAATTTGTTCTCTTGTTTCTTGTGTGTCACTCTCCTGAGAATATGAGCTCCACAGATGCAGGACAGAGTCTTTGTATCATCAACCTTCGTATCCAGGATGCTTAGAACCACACTGCAGTTCAGTGGGTGCTCAACAAATAGTTCCAAATCAGTGGATAATTGCTGGAAAAAATAGTCTTATAGTAAGTACTCTAGATCTTTTTTTGAACACAGCAGTGTTCTAATCTGTGGAACTGATCTAATCCTGTGGAACTAGATGCAGCTTTCCATGGATGCATTATATTCTTGTAGATTTCCTCTCCTCATGTCTCCTTCACTGTGCTGTTGTGTCTTGTACTTGTTTCTCTCTTCCAGTCCAGGAAACACACTCTGTAGCTAGAAGTCCCACAAGTCTTTCACAAGTGGGGCTAAATGTCTAATTTGCTGTCTCACTGAGCTGGCTTGTGGTCTCCTGGCATGCTCCCTGTGTCTTGAAGCTACTCTCCTTTGCCAGCACCAAGGCAAATAATGCTGGCATTGAGAAATATGTGCCTCCCTCTTCCCCCTTACAGCACTGCTGGTAGACAGCGCTGCTCATAGCACTTGTGCTGGAAGACTCTGTGTGTGTGTGTGTGTGTGTGTGTGTGCATGTGTGTGTGTGTGTGTGTGTGTGTGTGTGTGTGTGTTTATTGGGTAGGGGGGAGATATTGAAAGGAAACCAAAGAAGCACATCAGGAATAATAAGAAAAATTGAACATTATTGTAAATGTCCTAAATCCATCTACCAATCCCCTCAATAATGAATTATTCATTGATACTTTCACTTTTAGTCTCTTTTCTTTAGTGTCCCTCATACTTAAGACACTTTTTCTCTCTCCACAGCTGCAACTGTCAATTTTTACATTTGTATGCCTTTGTCCATTTAAAGGAAGTCAGTGATCAGGGCACCTGGGTGGCTCACTTGGTTGAGCCACCGATTCTTGATTTCTGCTTAGGTCATGATCCTGGTGTCCTGGGATCAATCCCAACATTGGATTCCATGCTCAACATGAAACCTGCTTTAGGTTCTTTCTCTTCCTCCCTCTACCCTTCTTTTATGCTCACATGATCTCTCTCTAAAAGAAAATAAAATTAAGTGAGCCCTCTGTTTTAACCTCTTATTCTTCATCATATCCTATACACCTTCATATTCCACAAACAAACAAGTCATCAAGGAACTTTTTACACATAGAACCATCTACTAAATAAGGATCACATCATTTTCCTGCTATGCAAAACTTCCTGCAAGCAGTTCTCACCTGAAATAGAAATAGTGCACCAAAACCCATTAAGTACGTAGGAATAAACCTAACCAAAGGAGAAAAATCTCTACAATGAATACTATAGAAACCTTATGAAAGAAATTGAAGAAGACACACAAAAAAGGAAAAACATTCCACGCTCATGGGTTGGAAGAACAAATATTGTTAAAATGTCAATACTACCCAAAGCAATCTACATATTCAATGCAATACTTATCAAAACAACATCATCAGAGGTGTCAGGATGGCTGAGCGGGAGAAGGCGCCGGACTCAAAATAACATCATCATTCTTCACAGAGCTAGAATAATTGTAAAATTGTAATGAACCAGAGAAGACCCCAAATAGCCAAAACAATCCTGAAAAAGAAAACTAAACCTGTAGAAATCATACTCCTGGACTTTAAGATGTATTACAAAGCTGTAATCATCAAGACACTATGATACCAGCACAAAAACAGATACTCAGAACAATGGAACAGAACAGAGAACCCAGAAATGGGCTCAGAATCATAAGGTCGACTAATCTTTCACAAAGCAGGAAAGACTATCCAATGGAAGACAGTCTCTTGAGCAAATGGTGCTGGGAAAACTGGACAGCAACATGCAGAAAAATAAGAAAAAACTTTCTTACACCATACACAAAAATAAACTCAAAATGGATGAAAGACCTAATATAAGATGGAAAGCCATCAAAATCCTAGAGGAGATAGCAGGCAAAAATCTCTTTGACCTTGGTTGCAACAACTTCTTAATCAACACATCTATGGAGGCAAGGAAAACAAAAGCAAAAATGAACAATTGGGCCCTCATCAAAATAAAAAACTTCTGCAAGCTGAAGGCAACAGTCAGCAAAACTAAATGCAACTGACAGAATCAGAGAAGATATTTGCAAATGACACATAAAATAAAGGGTTGGTATCCAAAATCTATAAAGAACTTATCAAACTCAATACCCAAAGAATCAAATAATCCATTGAAGAAAGGAACAAAAGACATGAATGGACATGTCTCCAAGAAGACATCCAGATGGCTAACAGACACATGAAAAAGTACTCAACATCATTCATTGTCAGGGAAACACAAATTAAAACCACAATGAGATGCTACCTCATACCTGTCAGAATGGCTAAAATAAACAATTGAGGCAACAACAGATGTTGGAGAGGATGCAGAGAAAAAAGATCTCTTTTGCACTGTTGATGGGAATACTAACTGGTGCAGCCATGCTGGAAAACAGTAGAGAGGTTCCTCAAAAAATTAAAAATAAAATTACCCTATGACCCAGCAATTGCATTGTTAGGTATTTATCCAAAGAGTACAGGTTTGCTGTTTCAAAGAGGCATATGCACCCCAATGTTTATAGTAACACTATCAACAATAGCCAAAGTGTGGAAAGAGTCCAAATTTCCATTGACAGATGAATGGATAAAGAAGCTGTAGTACATATACACAATGGAGTATTACTTGGCAATCAAAAAGATGAAATCTTACCATTTTCAACTATGTGAATGGAACGAAGTGAAATTTGCCAGTCAGAGAAGGACAAATACCATAGGACTTCACTCATATGAGGACTTTTAAGATACAAAATAAATGAATATAAGGGAAGGAAAGCAAAAATAATATAAAACCAGGGTGGCAAAAAATGCATAAGAGACTCTTAAATATAGAGAACAAACTGAGGGTTGCTGGATGGGTTGTGGGTGGGGAGATGAGCTAAATAGGGAAGAGGCATTAGGGAGGACACTTATTGGGATGAACACTGGGTGTTACACATAGGGGATGAATCAGTAGAATCTACTCCCGAAATCATTGTAGCACAGTATATTAACTTGGAAGTAAAGTTTAAAATTAAAAAATAAATAAAATAACATAGATAGTTTTTTTCTATCTTATTATATTAATATCTCCTATTAAATAGTGTCAGCTTTTCCATAGCACATTGGAACATCATTCTGTAGCCTTGGTGGAAAACAAAACTATGACCTTATCTCGGATCTGCTTGGTCTTCACTCCATAGACAATGGGGTTGAGTGCAGGGGGAATGACAACGTACAGGTTGGCAAACAGGATGTGGAAAGTGAGGGGTACATTGTGTCCAAAGCGATGGGCAAGGATGGAGAAAAAGGCAGGTGTATAAAACATGAGGATGACGCAGACGTGGGAACCACACGTGCTAAGGGCCTTGTGGCGGGCGTCCCGGGAGGGGAGGCAGAAGACAGCACAGAGGATGAGGCTGTAGGAAACGGCAATGAGAATCACATCTGAGATGACCGTCATGATGGGGACACAAAAGCCATACCAGATGTTGATGGAGATGTCAGCACAGGCGAGCCGGGCCACACCTATGTGCTCACAGTATGTGTGCGGTATGATGCGTGTCCTGCAGAAAGGCAGGCGTGTGAGCAAGAATACAACTGGCAGGATGATGCAGAAGCTTCGAAAGGAGATGCCTCCTGCAATCTTGATGATGGTCCTGGGGGTCAAGATAGTGGTGTACCTCAGTGGGGAGCAGATGGCCACGTAGCGGTCAAATGCCATGGCCATCAAGATGGCTGAGTCCAGAACAAAGCTATAATGGTGGAAGAACATTTGTGTAAGGCATCCTGGGAATGTGATTTCTCGATCCCCGAGCCAAAAGATACTGAGTGTCCTGGGAACACCGGCTGTGGACAGGATCAGATCGGTCATGGCCAGCATGGAGAGAAAGAAAAACATGGGTTGATGAAGGCTACGCTCCACTGTGATGAGGTAGAGAAGGATGCAGTTTCCCACAATGGCCACAATGTAGATGATACAGAAGGGAATCCCAATCCACACATGGCAATGCTCCAGGCCTGGAATCCCCACCAGGATGAAGGGTCCTGGGTTGTAACTGCTCAGGTTGAAAGTGACCATGGTCGAACCAGTGACACAGGCTCCAGGGACTGAGGACAGAGAGTAATAGAGAGTAGTTAGGGTCATGTGAGTCACTCTCACTTCCAACCACTCTTCACTATTGGCTCCTAAACGTAAGGCGAGGTGGGTGTGGAATGGGCTAGATACATGTTGGGTATTAAGGAGGGCACTGGTTATCATGAGCACTGGGAGTTGTATGTAATTGGTAAGTCGCTAAATTCTACTCCTGAAACTAATATCTTCCTGTATGTTAACTAACATTTAAATAAAAATTTGAAAAAGATAAGTCCATATAGCTGAGGCCCTTGAGCCCTTGCTCCTCAGTAAACGAACAAAACATCATTTTTAAGCACCCTATACATTATACAGCTGCTTTCTATCCTAATACTTTCAACTTAAGAACACTACTAGTCAAGATTTCTGTCCAAATAAAAGATTGCTTCCTTGTGAACGCGTATTATTAGACAAATAGACTCCCAGACACCTATTTCCTCAGTTACAAACACAGACTAACACCATCTCAAAGATACTCTGGTCTACAAACGTAACTCTCTCTCCAACCATCTCTCTGTTTCACAAGCACGTGCTCACACTATGAACATATGGACAAACATGCTATACTCACACATACTGCATGCACACACAATTCTCACACATGCACACAAAAATGTTAAAATATTTCAAGAGTGGATTTTGGTACTCCCATTTGCTTTGGAAATTCCCAGAATGTTTACTTGGGGAATTGCTCTTTTAAAAACTAGGTTCATATGCCTCATTCCTTCACCTGTACTGCCTGGAAAACTGTTTATAATCTACACACAATCATCATGCAGGCCAAGAACTCCCTGGAGCAGCACTGGGAGAGGAAGACAGTGAAGTTTCTACACCTCCAATTCCTGGACTAACAAGGCAAAGCTCACATTCTGCCTTATTACAACTCCCACATTTTAGCTCATTCTTAGGCCCAACTCACATGACTCCTTATTGCCAAACTAATACTTACTTTTTCCACCCTTCTCCTTTTGGCAAAAAGGAAACAGAATGCTTTCTTCTGTTCTTTCTTCCCTTATCCATACATAAAAACACTTTCCTTGGAGCAACAGAAAGTCTTCTCTATAATGTCTCCATTTTATTAGGTTCTGGACTCTGGGAACACATGCAAAGTTCAGCAAGTGGCCAGGGTCCAGTCCTGTCTGCTGAGTATTCCTGATCTCCAGCTGAGTGACTTTCATTTGGTTCATATTGGTTTTTCTTATTTATTTATCTTGAGAGAGACATAGACAGTACAAGTAGGGAAGGTCAGAAAAAGAGGGAGACACAGAATCTGAAGCAGGTTCCTGGTTCTGAGCTGTTGGCAAAGAGCCCAAAGAAAGTTTTGAACCCAGAAAGCCATGACATCATGCCCTGAGTGGAAACCTAGAGTCAGATGCTCAATCCACTGAGGCACCTAAGCACCCTAGCTTCATCAGGTTCTTTTGCACGGGAGACACCTAGGATCCACCTGTCACCCACAAAAGAGATCTCCTTAGGGTTTTCAGCCTCGTGTGCAAAGCCCCCTCTGTATGCTGCTCACATCCTAGAACAACACCCGGCACCAGGTCCCTGAAACCAGAGGTTGGAATCCCTACTTTCCGAGCTCGTGTGTGTCAGCCTTTATTCACACCTGTGCAAGGAGGGATCTGCTCTACTGTGTGTGTGTGTGTCATGTGCTCAAACACAACATGTGTTTATACAGTCATCCAGGCACCTAGAAACACAGACATGGGTGCACATGGGGCAAGTGAACTCTGAGGCCTGTCATCCCAGGGTTGATGACTCTGGAATGTGGGGCAATCTATGAGACAGTCTAGTCTGCTCAACAATAGAGTACGGGGCACAAAGATATTGAAAATACTTTTCTAGATTAAACAAATTTAAGAAAGCGAACAATGAAAGCCATTCTTGATTGGATTCTGTTGAAACAAACCAGTAATGGATGATGATGTATAATTGCAAGAAATTAAACATGACCCAGGTAATGGATGAAATAAAGTATTAGTATTCATCTTATTAAATTTTGTGTGTATGGTAGATTGGTAGGTACACACACACACAAGATGCCCACAGTTCTCAATAAAATATTGGCACCAAGGATATGCTGTGCAGCCAGATGGCTGGGCACTATCATCCCAGCTCCACCATTTACTGTCAACTTGGGTGAATGTATGTGAACCATAATCCTTAGGTCCCACATTTTCCAAAAGAGCCTAATATCTCTAATTCTCACTTATTATAAAGACAAAAACATACCCCCAAAGCCACTCCTTAGTGAGTGCTGGGCGCATAGTAAGCACAGACTGCGACCCTTCTTTTATTAGACCATATCTTATATCATCTGTATCATCCCTCTCACCCTGACCACACAGCGAAGAGACAACAGAGACAGAGAGATACATATAAACTAATCAGAGCAGTCCAGGTACACACACACACACACACACACACACACACACACACACACACACACACATCTGCATACTTATCCCACTTTTTAGGTCAGGGTAGTGAATCCTTGCCACATCGCTGACCCAGAAGTTTGCTGAACATCAGTTACTTGGACAAGCTTCACTCAGGCATATAATTGTGCACCCGTTCAAATCTATTGTGGGCCATTTCATGGAGCACATGCACAAGTCTGGTGACGATGAACTGGACTTCTAAGTGGAAGTCACTCCTGAAAGGAAGCAATGATCTCAGTGCATGGGTCCTGGAAACAGTCCTGAGTGTTTGTCCATCCCCTTTCTGTCTAGTCCTGGTCTAGGTCACACACCACAAACAGCCAAAACTCACCAGCTTGTGGGGATTGGGCCAGAGGAGAAGGAGAAAAATTGTACTGACAGAGCCAGAAACTGCAGGAAGCGCAGACACACCAAGCAAAGAAATAAATGGAGGGGAAAGCCCGAGACTGCTGGACAGGTAGATTTATTATTTCTGGTTGATGTTCAATGAGGGAAAGATGTAAAATGTAGGGCCTGAGGGACCCTGTGGCTTATCACTCTCAAGGGGAGAGTAGAAATGAGTTCATGTTAACCCTGTCCATGCCTAGCAGTTCCTACTGCCTACAGTTGTTTATTGTTAGGTTTTGCATCACACGTGAGCCTGCATGCCTGTAGGACATGGCTGTGCACGTGTCCACCTGCCACATCTCCTCAGGTTCCAGCTCATGCCCTCAATTCTCTGGTAAAGGGCTTGGACAACACACTTAATGTGTGTAAGAAGGTGGTAATATAGTACCTACCTCTTGAGATTACAGAAAGGTTGACAAGCTAGATAGAACGGTGCTTGTGATAATGTCTAACACAGCTCAGGTTCAGTGAGTCCTTGATAAACCGATCACATGGCTCATGTCAAGATGCTCTACTGCCTTCAAGGTGGGGCCCAACACCTGCTTTCATAGGCTCTACAGTGGATCTTTGTGCCTTCCCCTGGGGGCCCAGTGCTTGTGTCGGCCTGAGCATTAAATTCAGAAAACCGGGAAGTGGGGTGTCACTGCCTCTACA
This sequence comes from Suricata suricatta, assembly GCF_006229205.1. Lineage (NCBI taxonomy): Eukaryota > Metazoa > Chordata > Mammalia > Carnivora > Herpestidae > Suricata > Suricata suricatta. The sequence goes on from NC_043710.1 coordinate 52,372,187, forward strand.
GGGGTAGGAGAGGAGCATGTCCTGAATGCTATTTCCTTTGATGGTCAAAGTCAGTGAGTTTCCTTGATAATCCAGTAGCTGCCACTTTGCAGTGTCTTTGGCTAAACATCCCATTTTTACTTGATATCCATCACTTCCCGAACTGCATCCACTCCCCACCCATGCCGTACTTTCAGTGCTCCCAGGATCAGCAAATTTCACTTTACTTCTCCAGAGGATTGAGCATTTCCTACAAAAATGTGTTGCTATTCCCTCTTAAAACCCTCTCAAGCCATTGCCTTTTCTAGCCCATTGTCCAGCTACCTTCACTTCTTACCTCCATCACTCTCATTGCTTCTTACAGGATCAGCTTGTTTCCCTGTGTCTCCCCCCTGCCCTTACTCTCTGTGCACTGCTCATCTTCCTGCCTTGTGTATCTTATCACGTCCTCTATTCACTTAAATCCCATTCTGTTCTCATGTCTGAGTCCTGGAATCTGCTACTTCCTGTAGTTTTATCAGTCTTCATTTTTATCTTTATATATATGTGTGTGTGTTTGTGTGTGTGTGTGTGTGTGTGTGTGTGTGTAATCTTTATGTTTTTCTTAATGGTACTCAATCTTAATCAAACACTAATCATTTTCATTGGTAACAACCAGTATGAATAATAAAGTACAATCTTGTGGCAACACTGTCAGATGTGCCATCTGTCATTCTTGTGGGCTTGGAGGCTCAGGTCTGTTTAGACCTGACAGACGCTTATCCCTCAGATCAGCATCCAGGTCACTGTCCCTGGGACAGCACAGCCAGAGTCTCTGTCTCTATGCCTGCCCAGATATTGGTCAATAACCCTCAGTAGTGGACCTCCAAATTCCCAGAATCTGCCTTTGTCTCATCCACAGACATATTTCCTTCTGATTGGTCACAGAGAACCAAACTTTCATTTCAAATGTCTATCTTTTTATTTTTTTTATTTTTTAATAGTTTATTGTCAAATTGGTTTCCATATAACACCCAGTGCTTCTCCCCACAAGTGCCCCCCACCATGACCATCACCCCCTCCCCCCCTCCCCCTTCAGTCCATGGTTTGTTTTCAAAATTCAGTAGTCTCCCTTGATCTGTGTCCCTCACTCTCCCCAACTCTCTTTCCCCCTTCCTCTCTTCATGGTCCCCTGCCAGGTCTCTCCTGTTAGACCTATGAATGCAAACATATGGTATCTATCCTTCTCTGCCTGACTTATTTCGCTTAGCATGACACCCTCAAGGTCCATCCACTTTGCTACAAATGGCCATATTTCATTCTTCCTCATTGCCATATAGTACTCCATTGTATATATATACCACATCCATTGATCCGTTCATCAGGTGATGGACGTTTAGGCTCTTCCATGATTTAGCTATTGTAGAAAGTGCTGCTATGAACATTGGGGCAAGGGAATCAAGAGTAAAAATGAACTACTGGGACCTCATCAAGATAAAAAGCTTCTGCAAGGCAAAGGAAACAATCAAAAAACTAATAGGCAACCAACAGAATGGGAAAAGATAGTGGCAAGTGGCATATCAGATAAAGGGCTAGTATCCAAAATATACAAGGAGCTCACTAAACTCCATACACAAAACATGAATGATCCAGTGAAGAAATGGGCAGAAGACCTGAATATACACTTCTCCAAAGAGGACATCCAGATGGCCTACAGGCACATGAAATGATACTCAGCGTCACTCATCATCAGGGAAATTCAAATCAAAACCACGCTGAGATACCACCTCACACCAGTCAGAGTCGCTAAAATGAACAAATCAAGAGACAATAGATGCTGGCGAGGATGTGGAGAAACAGGCACCCTCCTACCCTGTTGGTGGGAATGTAAACTGGTGCAGCCGCTCTGGAAAACAGTGTGGAGGCTCCTCAAAAAACTATCGATAGAACTCCCTTATGACCCAGCAATAGCACTGCTAGGGATTTACCCAAGGGATACAGAAGTGCTGATGCATAGGAGCACATGTACTCCAATGGCTATCTTTTTAAATCCTATATCTCAAACTGTTGAAAATAACAGTCAAATATACAGTAGTGTTTTGTTTGATGTACTAGAAATGGAGATTCTTGGCCAATATCTTACAGGAAGAGGAGGTATGTTTAAGTCATGAAAATTTATAGTTCTTATCTTTGGTGTCCTTTGTCCCCTATGGAGACATCTGCCTTCCTGTGTTGACTATGTGGAGCCAAGCTTGTTCTGACAAACCTGAAAATGTTTCATTGGAACACCTGGTCCAATCACAAGGTTATGCAAACTTGCAGCTTAATGTTGTCACAGCTCTGGCTAATAAAAATAATTGCCTTGTCTCAGTTAATGATTTCCACTGGACTAAGTAGGAGGGTGCTCTGGTGCCCCTTCCCAGTTTATTTATAATTTACATCTTAAATAATTGAGTTACACCCCTCAGCCTTCACACTTCTTTAAATATCAGCAAAAAACTATTATTTTACACACAGGTATTATGGTTCTATTCACATGATTGATGAGTAGCGCTTTAGTAGACAAGGCCCTTTTTCTAGGACGCCCCGTAGAAGTCCTGACCAACTATTTCAAAATGGTAGTGTCTTCAATTAAATCACCACCATATCTATAAGAATTTGCTTAACTTAAAATCATGTTGCTTTAAAAAAATATGACTTAGTGGTGAAATGAGTTAGGAGAAAAATTCCTTATGCCTGTTTGAATATTTTATACACATGAATTGGTCCCTATCAATTACTTGAACTTCCATATCACCATTTTGCACAACACAGAATCAGATTTAGTTCCCTGGAGTGCCCTAAACTCTGCAGAAAGTATTTTATTGGTTTGTTTCCTACTGGAGTTGCCGGTGCCTTTCATTCATCCAGTAGAGGGGTGGTTTTTACCTGGTGAAAAGAGACTGCTCACCTGTTATGTTGAAGGTGAAAGTACTATGGACAACAGAGTGACTGCTGAATCCAGTGACCCTCACCAGTGATGCCCGAATTATCACAAACTGCCCACAAAAAATTAGTCTTAGGGATATTGTTTTAAAATAAAATTTGAACTTTGTTCTGCCTTGCCTAAAATTCCTATGGCTTCTCCTTGTTTTTAGAATATTAAACTCCTTCAAATAATCCTGAGTTTTCCATCTTCTGCAATCTTACTTTTTGCTGTTCCCTCTACCTAAACCCCAACTTCTTAATCAGGTTCCAGGTCCTTTGATGTCTAGCCTTTCTTTAGCTGTGTGTCTTTACAATATGAATCCCTTTGCCTTCTATTCTTTCTTTTTAAAAAAATAAGCACAGTGGAGTTTATTCTTTCATGGTTGCTTTTATTTTTCCAGATTTACTAAAATATAATTGGCATATAAAATTGTATATACTTAAAGTGTACAGGTTGGAAAAGTTGTCGCTGCTGACCCAGCCCACTGCTTTCTCACAACTTGGGTAATAAATGCTTTGGTTTCCTGGTGCTCCATCCTGCCCCGCCCCATTCATGCTGTGGATGGTCAAAGAGCTCAGATCTCTTGCTACTATCTCTCCCTGGCCCCAGGCAGCATGCAGCAGAGGGCAGCGGCGGCAGAAGCAGAGAAGAAAGATGGCAAGATGGCTGCCAACATGAGTGGTGGGTTGGTTGTGGCATGGGGTATATGAAACTAAGATATGCTGGCAATACAGAACCACCATTTATCACCCTTTCCTATATTGCTATTAAGGAGTCAGCAAAAGTAGGTGATCAAGCCCAAAGGAGGGCGATGAAAGATGCTGATGACCTAGACTTCTTTATTGATGATGAAGCAATAGAAAAACCTGTGTATGCAACAAAGTGGCCAATTTGCCATGATATAGTTGGGATTGGGACTTGATGGAAAGGTTTATGGAACAAGTGATCTTTAAACATTTAAGGGCAGAACCAGAAGACCATTATTTTCTTTTGACTGAACCTCCACTGAATACTCCAGAAAACGGGAATTATACTGCTGGAATAATGTTTGAGTCCTTCAGTGTTCCAGACTTGTATATTGCTGTACAGGCTATTCTTGCCTTAGCTGGATCTTGGACTTCAAGACAAGTAGGTGAATGAACATTGAGCAACTTGGTAATAGACAGTGGAAATGGTGTCACTCATGTCATTCCTGTGGCTGAAGGGTATGTAATTGACAGCTGTATTAAGCACATTCCAATCACAGGATGAGATATAACATATTTTATTCATAGTTGCTGAAAGACTGAGAAGTAGAAAGTCCTCCATAGCAATCCTTAGAAACTTCTAAGAAGTTAACAAGTATGACCCAGATGGATAATACTGGGTTAAATAATACACTAGAAAAAATGTTATCTCAAAGAAAGAATTTTCTACTAATGTTGGTTATCAGAGATTCCTGGGACTTGAAATCTTTTTTCATCCAGAATTTGCTAACCCAGAATTACTCAACCTATTTTAGAAGGTGCAGGTAAAGTAATTCAGAATTTTCCCATTGGTGTCAGACATCCTGTCATTAAGAATATTGTCCTCTCTGGAGGTTCAGCCATGTTCAGGGACTTTGGATGTTACTTTCAAAAAGATTTGAAAAGAACCCATAGTTTCTAGGCTGAAATTAAGTGAGGAATTCAGTGGTGGCAGATTGAAGCCAAAGCCCATTGATGTATAGGTTATTACAGGCCACATGCAGTGATAGACAGCTTTGTTTGGAGGATCAATGGTCTTCCAGTTCTTCCCTTAAATATCTAAAGATCATTTGTTCCATAAACCTTTCCATCAAGTCCCAAACCCAACTATATCATGGCAAATTGGCCACTTTGTTGCATACATAGGTTTTTCTATTGCTTTCACTCCTGGGTTCAACCAAGTGCACCCAACCAAAAAGGCTTAAGAAGAAATTGGACATAGCATTTGTCATCACAATCCAGTCTTTGGAGTCATGCTATAAAATTGACTTCATAATTATTAGGGCTAAGGAGTTGGAGTTAGAAATAATCTTTATGATTACCTATTTTGTCTGGATGGCTGGTGTTAAGGTTTTAAACCTGACTTGAAGTGGGGCACCTGGGTGGCTCAGTCGGTTGAATATCTGGCTTTGGCTCAAGTCATGATCACACGGTTCATGGGTTTGAGCCCCACCTCAGGCTCTGTGCTGACAGTTCAGAGCCTGGAGCCTGTCTTTAGATTCTGTTTCCCTGTCTCTCTGACCCTTCCCTGCTCACAATGTCTCTCTCTTTCTCTCTCTCTCTCTCTCAAAAATAAATAAAACATTAAAAAAATTTAAAAAAAAAACCTAACTTGAAGTGAGAAGACCAAACATAAGTACACAGGAATATTTCAATAAGGATATCGACATGTGAATGTAGAGGAGAGCCAAAATGATAGTGTTTTTCTTTAGACTGAATATTTGAATCTTAGGTGTAACAAAAAGAAGTGGATTTTAGTTCCCTCTGTGGCCTGATGGTTTGTATATTATTGAATTATCCAAGATTGGATGGGATTTATATGCATGTAGATAGCTCTATAATGCTTGTGTTGTGCACTTCTAAGTGTGCAATGCAAGAGCTTGTTTAAATTTCACTTTTTATACTTTGAGGAAAAAATGTCAAAGAATAACTAGTGTTTGAGGAAAAACAAGTGACCAAGTAAAAAATAGAATTTTTAAAAACCCTCATGAGACTTGGTATACATACACATTCATGGGATTCCTGTTATCGTAAATGGCTTCCATCCCCCCCTGCCTCCTCAGGGTTTTCTCTGCAAGTGCTTTTTGACCTAAGAGACCTAAGAGGCTAATATTTTTGATTAACTGATGCTTTCAACTGTTCTCTCATTACTCAAATCCTGTTTCTTGCTTTAAAGGAAAAGTAAAGACAAGACTGTTAGACCAGTCCTGCAGTTCTATAGTGTCATTTCTTATCAAAAAAATAAATAATTTGGAGTGCCTGGGTGGCTCAGTCAGTTAAACACTTGACTCCTGGTTTTGGCCCAGGTCATGATCTCATGGTTGTCAGGCTCTGCACAGTGTGAAACCTTAAGATTCTCTTTTTCCCTCTCCTTCATTCCCTCCCCTACTTGTGCTCTTTGTCTTTCTTTCTCTCAAAAATGAATGAATGAATTTTTCATTCATTTTTTAGGATATGAATATATATGTAAATTATTTGATGACCCAAACTGGTCTACTTTTAAAACCTTTCTTTTAACATTCATTTATTTTTGAGAGACAGAGAGAGACAGGACATGACCAGGGAAAGAGACACATAAGCAGGCTCCAGTGTCTGAGCTGTCAGCACAGAGCCCCACAAGGGGTTTGAACCCATGAACCACAAGATCATGACCTGAGCCAAAGTCCGACACTTAACTGACTGAGCCACTCAGGCACCCCTAAAATTGGTCTATTAAAAGCCTAATGTCATTCTAATAAAGACACAAATTTCTTGAAAAAAATTGTACAATGATATATTTACATAGATATACATTTTAGAATATTGATTGATTAACATCCATTACATCACACAGCAAGTCTTTATGTGTGTGTGTGTGTGTGTGTGTGTGTGGTGAGAATACTTAAGATCTACTCTCTTAGCAAATTTCAAGTACACAATACAGTATTATAAACTAAAGTCAGTGTGCTGAACATTGTATCTTCAGAACTCATCTTATAAGTGAAGGTTTGGACATTTTGACTAAACTCTCCCCATGTACTACCCATCTAGCCTCTAGCAACAATCATTCTACTCTTTGTTTCAGAGTTTGCCTTTTTTTTTTTTTTGGTTTTGTTTTCTTTTACCTCTACTATCTTTTCTACTTATACTTTATAGAATTTTTATTTATGGTATTCAAAATACATCAAATAATTTGGGAAAAAACAATGTGACTATTGTCACACTTAAAAAGGATATACATTTGAACTATGTCCAAAAACATATCTCTCTTACTAAAATTACATATAAGTTATGAGTTACTGTAGAATAGTGAGTCTAATCCCATATGAATGGACTGGGAAAGCACTAGAAGTAGAGAGACTGCATAGAACTTTGGTGTTTCCATTCAGAGGAAGTGTGACTTATGTTGGGACTGCTGAGGGGAGGGAGAGGGTACTCACTAGTGATTCCAAGAATTTGTTTAGAAAGAAGCAATGGGCACTGAGAACATCTTAGATCTGGGAGAAATGCAGACATTAATTCTTGTTGACACCTGATGAACACCAAAAATAGTTATTCTTTGACTAATTTAGTGACTGAATGACTCCTTCCAACAAAATAGACACATAATAGGTTTGAAGAAAGAATGGATCATCTTGAGCACTGGACAACCTCTTTTTTGAGATTTGAGAAGAAAGAAGAGATTTAGGCTGGATCTTCCAATTGTCCAGGTTTCAATCCCTCATCTCAATCTCTACCTCCTTTTCCTTCTCATTGGCCAAAGGAAGTTAGCATCATCTCTATATTTATTCATAAAGAGCTCTGACCATCACATTTCACTTGTTTTTCTTGAGATTGAGTGGAAAATAAGCTTTAGGTTTCTCATTGCTTTCTTCTTTGTCCACAATAAATGCCTGCAGTCTTGATTTAAATTGCATGATTATATTCCATTCATTTATCTGATTAACATTCCTTTTGCACCTATCATTGGCCATGATATGTTGTCTAGAAATGGATAAGAGTAACCAAATTAAACGTCCAAAATCTCAGAGTCATCATGATAGAAATTTTGTGATCTTCAGTGATACATAAACTACTATAATATGTAAATCTGAAAAAAATTCTAATTCCTTAGAAACATATTTCTCATGAAAAAGAGATGCTGTTCATTTTATTCTTTTCATTAACAATTTTTAATTGCCTGAGAACAATCATAAGGAATTGACAAATTTTTGTTTCTAGAAAGAAATAAACTTATATGTATATAGTACTTCCTAGACTCACATTTACTTTTTGTCAACTGAAATAACTGAGTAGATTCTGCCTAAAACAACAACGAAAGTAAAACCACAGCTCTGATTAATAAGGAATTTTTTTTTCATCTGTCCCTTCTCTGGACCACTGGCTACAGATTCAGCCTTTAAGCTGATATACACTAAGAACTTGCCCCTGTCCACTCAGGCATCAGGCAGGCATCACTGGGACCTCTGGGGAAAGAGCAGACAGATGACTTTGTCCCGGATCTGCTTGGTCTTTACTCCATAGACAACAGGATTGAGGGCAGGTGGGATGACTACATAGAGGCTGGCTAAGATGATGTGAAAGGTACGAGGGACATTATGCCCAAAGCGATGGGCAAGGATGGAGAAGAATGCTGGGATATAGAACATGAGGATGACACAGACGTGGGAACCACACGTGCCAAGGGCCTTGAGGCAGGCGTCCCGGGAGGGGAGGCGGAAGACGGCACAGAGGATCAGAATGTAGGAGACAGCAATTAGGATCACATCTGAAATCACTGTCATGATGCGGACACAAAAGCCATACCAGATGTTGATGGAGATGTCAGCACAGGCGAGCCGGGCCACACCTATGTGCTCACAGTATGTGTGCGGTATGATGTGGGTCCTGCAGAAGGGTAGACGATTTGCAAGGAAAACGCATGGAACAAATACACAGAAACTTCTGAAGGAGATTCCCACAATAATTTTGACAATGG
>NC_043710.1:52380894-52458588 GCF_006229205.1 Suricata suricatta
CAGAATAGTGGTGTATCTCAGGGGAGAGCAGATGGCCACGTAGCGGTCAAATGCCATGGCCAGGAGTATAGCCGAGTCCAGCACAAAGCTGTAGTGCAGAAAGAATAACTGGGCCAGACAACCAGGAAAACTGATTTTCTGGGGGCCAAGCCAGAAGATGGTAAGGCTTTTGGGGACACAGGTGGTAGATAGTATCAGGTCTGTCACGGCCAGCATGGAAAGGAAAAAGAACATGGGTGCATGAAGGCTATGCTCCACAGTGATGAGGTAGAGAAGGATACTGTTGCCCACAATAGCCATGAGATAGATCAAGCAGAAGGGGAAGCTGATCCAGACGTGGTACTGCTCGAGGCCGGGGATGCCCAAAAGGGTGAAGTCACCTGTGTTGTCGCTACTCAGGTTGTACATGGCCGATGTGGTCCAATGAATAGATTCTGTATCTTCAAAACAAATTGTGTGTAATGAATCTGAGAAAAGTTATGATAATTCTTCCTCCACTCTCTCCTTCAGACCAGCTCTTCTCCTTCTTACCTGACAAGAACCTTCCATGCTGGTAACACCAATGCTCATATCCTCAAGAAAGATGCCTAGACATGATATTCCTCATACAAATCATTCAGTCAGTGTGGAATCTTCTCTAAACTGCACAAAATGCTATTCCCACTTTAATAACTGAGTGTTGCTGGTCAATGTAATTTCTTGCTGTAGATGTCAGTATAGAGAAACACTATCTAACCACATGCAGAGAAATAAAGAATCTAAGAAAAGTGGGGCACAATGGAAAAATAAGGAGATAATTGAAAAATGCAGGCTTCTATTAGAGGCTCGGCTTTACATGGTATTATCTCATTTAGAACAATGTCCTGAGGTATGTATTTTTATTCCCCTCATCTCAGGATGAACCCACCGCAAACTAAGACCCATCTCCCTCCATCTGCTGCCTCCATCCTGTGGGTTCTAAGCCAGAGCCTGTGTCCTCACTCATCCTTGATGCGTTGACTGAGTTGACCCTTCTCAAAGATCCTACCTGTCCTCAGAGTGGTCACATACTTGTCCTGCACTAGGGGCTTGAGCAACAAATGTTCGGTACTGCAAAAAGCAGAACAAGAACATATTAAATGCAGCCAGAAACAGTAAGACAAAAAGAAGGCACAACATGAGAGTTCCAGAACTGAACACCAGCAACATGCATTCAGTACTGGCTTTGTAATAGGATTTGGGCCGAATTGATTGATCACTTTGAACCTCCATTTATTCAGAATTTGAGATCCCCATCCTGATTGTGAGGAGGGAGGAGTGAGAGGGAAAGCTGAAATGACATTTTATTTTTCTTGTTCCCAAGTATTCTCACACCAGCATAGTAGTTTAGATCTAGAGCCTGCTCTGAGGCTACATTATCTAGGTTCAAACTCTCATTCTTCCAATAAGAGCTGTGTGACATTGGACAAGATACTCAACTTCTCTACTCTTCTCAACTTTATCACTTTTACCTAAATTAGAGATAAAAATAAATGTGGCAATTTTACAGAAATCTTTTAAGGATAAATAAAATAACATGTAAAGCAATTCTAGGACTTCTGGGAAGGAGGCAGAGTAAGAGGATCCTGAGCTCACGTTGTCCCATGGACATGCCACATCACACTCTCATCAGTGGTACCACCCCATAAAATGACCCGAAGACCAGCAGAACAGGGTCTGTGCAGATAATCGTAGAGAAGAGACCATATCAAAAAGAGTTTTTGATTTAAAGCAAAAAAAAAGCAATAAAATTTTTAAAAAATGAATGAAACAATCTGCCTGAAACACAGTGAATCCCCAACGCATGTTAGACAGAATTGTAATTATTTATTACTTTTAGCACTTGTATTATTCCTTGAACCCATTCCTATTGAGTTTCTTTCCACTGCAGTACAAGTTTCAATTTCATACCTGATCAACCATACATTAATATATGTTAAAAAAAATACCAAAAAGATGAAATGGGAACTAAACTAAAGAGTATTGAAACCATGGGAGTCCTAAACTTGAAAAAAACTATGGCTCAAAAGCAGGCTAAGAGTATAAGATTAGAACTGTTCAGAATGAGAACTTCCCTTGCCAGTGGAGCCAAGGTAAGGGAGTTGAATACAAGACTGCTTCCATATAAAATAGAGAATGTGGTGATGCTGTCCTCTAATCCCTACTCCTGGTCCCCAGCCTATACTTTCCACATTTTTTTAACCCAGGAAGGGTGAGAAGGGGGTGGTGATACCTCACCCTCAGTTCTCAGACTTAACAACCATGACGGCCTCTGCCACACACTCTCCTTTGCACCCCAAAGTTGTTCCCTGAACAACTTGTTTCCATCAGGACAGAGAGGCTTCTGAGACCATCCCATGGGGGTTGGCATTTTAGCAGGTCCTTTGTGCTTGGCTCACTATGAGCTAAATCTGGGCAGGGCACAGGAAGGAGACTTTTCAGGAACCTGTCTAGGGTGTGCCTGGTCTTGGCTGATGAAGTCCTGCTGCTGAGGGCTCAGGAGCTCTCACCTCTCTGCAGGGAGGTGGGACTAGAGATGAGGAAGGGCATCCAGGCTCCACATACCCAGTGCTGCTCCAGTCCTGCTGCTCCAGCTGGTCCATTCAGGAGCTGGTGAGCTGGTGACCTGGGAGACTCTGCAGGTGCAGCTGGGGGAAGCTGGGGGAGAGCAGGGATAGGTGGGAAGTACTTATGGGTCTCTTCTCGGAGTCCTCAGGGGGGCATGGACTGGTGGGAGATTGAGAACCTGCTAGTCACAGCACTGCACTGTTAATGAGGAATTAGCAGCAGTTTGCAGTCCTGTCTGTTGACATTTATGGGCCCGGCGTTCCATGCCTGATGCACTCGGGACCTAGGAGAGGAAGAGACCGAGCCGGAAGGTCTCTGCAGAACCACTAGACAGAGCATAGCAAACTCAGATGGAGATGTTCCCCACCATACACAAATAACACACCCAAGTGCCACCTAGACATGGACAGTCATCGTTACTTGGTATCGTTTCTGCCTCCAGCCCTATAAACAGACAGGGTAGTGTGATGGGCAGAGTCTGGGTTGTTTCAACACTTCTTGACAAACCCAACTAACTCTGAACTGTTATAAAACTATGAGTTATACAATATCAACAATAAACAAAATTTAGGTTTTATGTTTGGTGTAGAAGTATGTTCTGACTGAATAGTGATAGAAACAGTTAAACACTGCAATAGCTAATAAGATTATGGAGCTTACATCAGAGCATAAATGAAAACACTTGGTATAAAACATAAGTGAGCTAAACTGAAAAATGTGGTGAATGCTATAGCAAGAATTGGGAATTGCATGAAAGTTGACATGCTAACTTCAAGATGATTCTGTTCATTGTGTGATTTCCTGGGAGCTGATTAAAAAAAAGAAGCTGCTTGATAAAGAGTAATGGTTTTTTGGGGTAGAACTTCTACTGAGATGTTTGAACTATGGAATGAACTTTTAGGTTCGTGCAAAATAAGAAACATTTTTGGTCCCACCTCTTAAGGATATGAATAGAGCAGCCAGATTTTCTTATTTGACGATCTTCGGTATTCTTAATATGCTTATGCCACATGTTTTTAGTTTCATGTCACAGGTTTTTCACTAGCAGATGAGTTGTAGAGGTAAATATAAAAGAAGTATGGAGCATCTAGTTTCTACAGAATGTTATGACATATTTCATAAAATAACTATTATCTTCAATATAATCAGTAAAGGACTATATATTATGCATCTGAAAATATTAATCACTTACCTGCATACAAATTTAATAGAATATGCTGAATTTTATTTTCCATTAAACAATATCTATATCAAGAAAATTCAAGAATCCTGACTCCATTTCTTGAAGGATCATTTGAATTTCATGTAAATATCTAGGATAAATTGGGAAAGTGGCTACTAAAGAAGGTAAATAATGAAAATACAACATTGCTTGCCTAATTCTACATGAATGAAATAAATGTACTTAATATAATGAAATGATGTCCTTAGATGCTGGCCCTTAATTTCATGTCTTGTATCATTGTTAAAAGACCTCTCATATCTTCTATCACTATGAAAAAACCTTCTCCAGACATATTTCCCTATTACTGATGGTAGAAAAGCAAAACCTAAGCAAACAATATACGCACAAAAAATGGCTTTATCATAAATTGGTGACTACAAGTACCACTGACATCAAGCCAAACTGTATTAGATAAATTAGCAAGAAAGATATACACCGATTTGATACATTAAAATTTTTAAATATGATATGCACGGCTTGGTATTGTTTCAAAAGGTTTATGTAGGCTTTTAATACAAGGTTTTCACTATTCGACTCATACCTTTTCCTTTAACTGTCATTGCAGAATGTCAAAATTTCATGATGTTATATAAATTCTCTACAGTAAACACCAATATGCACACTTTTAAGAAACACAGTGTACATTTCTGCAAGCCTTTCATTTATTTCCTCTATTTATTCCAGAAATATTTATTGTAGTATATTTTATAACCTTCAATAAGGTGTGTTCTATGGTTATTTAAATTTTTATATTTCTAGGAATTTATTTTATTCCTCAAAAGCCTTAATCTATAGTTGTTGGAAATTTTTTAAACAGTGGGTCTTTCTTAATGATAGTGTGAGAAGAGCTCTTCTAGAGGCCTCTTTCTATATGTCCACATACAAGTAAGTCCACCTTAATGATTCAATGGTTGTTTTCTTCAACAAAGAATGAGCCAAGGTGGTTGGTGGATCTTGACTCACTTTTGAATGTGCTCTCCCAAGTTTACACTTGAAACTAAAATAGTAGGAAGTCAATTTGAATACATACTCATATCACATTCATGAATTTGGCACTACTAGAAATAACATTTATATTTCCATATCAACTTGTTTGATTCCTATGCCTATCCTCAGTTCCTTTCCAAGAGTGCCTAAAGAATGCATGATAAATTATGAACTTCCAAATGCCAAAAAGAGCACCAAGCTATGAGATGGTGTATGAACCCCATCTACTGATATTGCAATCAGCTTCCTACATCTACAGAAGACAGGTTATGAGTCTCCCTATTCTCACTGCTCAACCCCTGTGAGCAATGCCCTCGTCACTTTGCATGATTCCTCCATCAAACTAGATTTGTAGATTTTTGAAATAAATGGTTTCCAATCTAGGCTCAAGAGATACCCCTCTGGCTGATAGGTCCTGTTCCCCTTCTTCTTGAGACTCAACGTCTTTGTATTCTTCTAGACCATCACAGAAATGAACATTGCCAGAAGCTTCCCTTAACTACAAGGAATGACTGAATATGTTTCTGTTGTGCTTCACTAACACTCTACACCACTCATTGCAACATGTAAGATTAACTAAGCAAAGTATCTGTATAGGAGATCCACTCTTTTTACCAACCTAGAATCTCTCTGATTGTAAGCAGTGGTGGGTAGTATTTGCTACATATCAGTACCGGCAGTTTGCATGCATTTTATTTCCTATAATATGTACTTTATGAATGTTACTCTATTGAAACTATGACAGATCAATCATTGTCCATTTATTTTAATAGCATAGGTTCAAAATGGCAGGTGCAAGGCCTAAAACTTGTAAACTCATTCCATTAATCATTTTATAAGGTCTACATTATTCTTCTTTACATAATAACTACATCCAGTTGTCATTGACCTATAAAACAAAACATATGTGCACCATCATGTCTTCTAGGGACACTGTGTAAATATCTGGCTAAGGTGGGGGTAAACAGGATGGTGGAGTCAGTAGTGCTAAAATCTAAGAGGCAACAAAAATGCAACTGCAAACACCTAAGGAATGGTGACATGTGGAAAGTCTGGAAGAGAGGTTTTAGGGACACATTCATGGATCCCTACCCTTTGTAGAGTACAGCTATAAATTCTAAGGCTGGGAAGGTAAAAGAGTTCAGTTCCCGTATTGGTACAGTTTTAATATCTCATAACTAACATAAAGACTGAGGAATTTGCAAAAAAGAAAAAATACAGGATAAGGCAATTTATGTATGAGAAAGTTACCTGCTGATATTTCTATAAGTATTGTCTTTTTAATCAATGAGAACATGTAATTTCATTCATGGTCTGACACTGGAACAGAATGTTTGCAGCCAGTGTCACCACTAAGAGCCATTGGCAGCTGGGGCAGTAGATTTGACCTTGAGGGAAGAGAAACCTTAAGCTTAACCTGTTTTATTCTCCCATAAACAGTACGGTAGAGGGAGGATTTTATTTATCTATTTAAAAATGTTTTGATACTTATTCATTTTTGAGAGAAAGAGAGAGAGAGAAAGAGACCGAGGATGAGTGGGGGAAGGGCAGAAAGAGAGGGAGACACAGAATCCAAAGCAGGCTCCCGGCTCTGAGCTGTCAGCATACAGCCCAACGTGGGGCTTGGGGCTTGAATCCATGAGCCATGAGATCATGACCTGAGCCTAGTCAGAAGCTTAACCAACTGAGCCACCCAGGCACCCCATAGGGAGGATTTTAAATGACAATGATGAACTCAGAGTTGAATATGCTTCTGAGATTCCCTTTCCAGATAAGAATGGTAGTGGTAATTAGTGAAATACTAACCCAACAGCTAACATTAGATTAATACTTTCCAGTCTGCAAAGCAGGAGATGTACATTATTTGTTGAATCCTAATACCGATCCTATGAGGTAAGAAAGCAGTCACTGAGATTTCTCAGAAAGAACATAATATAAATGCTAAGACATAGAGGTACCAGAAAAGACACCATAATTCATAAAAATAAACAAACTCTCTGGGGAAGAATGGTAGAAGCATAGTAATACATAACTGGGCCAAGGTAGAGGGTGGGGAAGGTAAGGGAGACAGTGTGGGAGATAGTCTCTTACTTTATTGGTTTTTCTAGGTCATTATGCTTTTGTGGGAGACATTCCTGTGTCTTCACGAATAACTGTGGGTTTGAGTTCCTACCAAGATGAAATGAGTATGTACTTTTTAAAAAATATATTTATTTTTGAGAGAGTGGGGGAGGGGGGACAGAGGATTCAAAGCTGTGCTGACAGCAGAGCTCAATATGGAGTTTGAACTCACAAACCATGAGATCATCACCTGAGCTGAAATCAGACACTTAACCAACTAAGCCACCTGAGAATGTACTTTTAAATTAACTCAGTCTATTTATTTGCTATTCTCTTAGTAAACTTTTAAAAACATCAGCTCTTGGCCATCCATGTTCTCAGCAGGATGGAAAGAGAGAGGAGAGAATAAGAAATTTTCAGGAATTGTGGGCATTTCTGGCAACTGGCACAGAAATCAGAATCCTCCTTTAGACGGATGTGGCTTAATTTAAGACAATGAGGCTTCCCCAAAACAAAAAAAAACAGGCTCCAATATTCCTACTCATTTTCTTTTTCATGAGAGTGAGGTTATGTCAAGTGGGAACATCTCTGAACTGGGTGTTAGCAGATTCTATTCTAGCTCCACATTGATGACTGCCCTGCTGTGTGCCTTGGAAAAGTCACGTTCACTCGGCTGGCCTCAGGTTCCTCCTCCTGGAATGAGGTTCAGGTGATTCCAGCCCCACAGGACCCGGCCACGCTCCCCCTCCTCCCTGCCCCGCATCCCCGCCTCACTCTGCTCCAGCCACACTGGCCTCTGCTCTGTCCACAGTCAGGCCACACTGTGTCCTGCCCCAGGGCCTTTGCCTCTGCTGTCCTCTCTGCCTGTCCTCCTCCTCGTCCACTTGTGCATCACTGTGCTTGCTGCATTTTTCTATCAGTTACATCACTCCTTGAAAGTGCAGAATTTGTTCTCTTGTTTCTTGTGTGTCACTCTCCTGAGAATATAAGCTTCACAGACACAGGACAGAGTCTTTGTATCATCAACCTTCATTTCCCGGATGCTGAGAACTACACTACAGTTCAGTAGGTGCTCAACAAATAGTTCCAAATCACTGGGTAATTGTAAAAAAAAAAAAGGATTTATTGTAAGAACTCTAGATTTTTTTTAACGCAACATACAGTACTGTCTCCAATCAAATCCTTGTGGATTTACATATTTTTTAAAAAATGTTTTCTTAAATGTTTATTTATTTTTGAGACAGAGAGCATGGCGGGGGAGGAAATCCCTTGAGTGGGGTATGAGCAGAGAGAAAACAAGACAGAATCTCAAGTGGATTCCACCCCATCAGCACAGAGCCAGATGAAGGGCTCAACTAAAACAATGAGATCATTAACTGAGTCAAAATCAAGAGTATCATACTTAGCCAACTAGCCACCTAGGTGTCCCTGGAATTAAATGCATCTTATCATAAATGCATTACTTTCTTGTAGACTTCCTCTCCTCACCTCCCCCACCTCTTCACTGCACTGACATGTTTTGTAATTGATTCTCTTTTCCAGTCTGGGAAACACATTCTGTAGATGAGGGCCTCAGCTGGCCAATGAGGTCAGACTTTTGTTTACTGTCCCGGTGAACTGGCTTGAGGTCTCCTGGCACCATCCCTGAAGCTCACTTTCTCAGTGTGTCTCGGAGCCTAGAAGCTCCTCTCTTCTGCCAGCACTGGGGCTAGAATGCAGATGTTGAGAAATATATGGTTCTCTGCTCTGTTACAGCACTGCTGGTAGACCACGCTGCTCCTAGCTCTAGTTAGTACGGAAAGATTTTATGTGTGCCTGGTGGGGAGGTGGGTGCATTACAGGGAACTACAGAAGCATATCATGGACAATAATATTATTGAATCTAATCACAAATGCTCCTCATTCATCTACAAATGCCCTCAATAAGACTTCTTCATTGCTATTTTCATTTTTTGGTCTCTCTTCTGTTTCTCTGCCTCACATAACACATTTTCCTCCCCCCACTTGCAAATCTCAATTTCCAAATTTGTGTGGCTTGGTCCATTTATAGTGACTCAGTGTTCTGTTTTTACCCTTCTTCCTAATCATATTCTGTGCAACTTCATGTTCCACGCACAAATAGGTCATCAAGGAATTCTTACACATAGAGCCGTCTCCTTCATAGTGACCACACCATTTTCCTGGTATGCAAAATGACCTGTAGGCAGTTCTCACTTTAAATAGAATTAGTTTGTTTTCTATCTTACTACATTAATCTCCCCAATACAATGATGTGGTTTTCCATAGCACATTGGAACATCATTCTGTAGGCTTGGTGGAAAACAAAACTATGACCTTATCTTGGATCTGCTTGGTCTTCACTCCATAGACAATGGGGTTGAGTGCAGGGGGAATGACAACGTACAGGTTGGCAAACAGGATGTGGAAAGTGAGGGGTACATTGTGTCCAAAGCGATGGGCAAGGATGGAGAAAAAGGCAGGTGTGTAAAACATGAGGATGACGCAAACGTGGGAACCACACATGCTAAGGGCCTTGTGGCGGGCATCCCGGGAGGGGAGGCGGAAGACAGCACAGAGGATGAGGCTGTAGGAAACAGCAATGAGAATCACATCTGAGATGACCGTCATGATGGGGACACAAAAGCCATACCAGATGTTGATGGAGATGTCAGCACAGGCGAGCCGGGCCACACCTATGTGCTCACAGTATGTGTGCGGTATGATGCGTGTCCTGCAGAAAGGCAGGCGTGTGAGCAAGAATACAACTGGCAGGATGATGCAGAAGCTTTGAAAGGAGATGCCTCCTGCTATCTTGATGATGGTCCTGGGGGTCAAGATAGTGGTGTACCTCAGTGGGGAGCAGATGGCCACGTAGCGGTCAAATGCCATGGCCATCAAGATGGCTGAGTCCAGAACAAAGCTGCAGTGCAGAAAGAATAACTGGGCCAGACAACCAGGAAAACTGATTTTCTGGGGGCCAAGCCAGAAGATGGTAAGGCTTTGGGGGACACAGGTGGTAGATAGTATCAGGTCTGTCACGGCCAGCATGGAAAGGAAAAAGAACATGGGTGCATGAAGGC
This sequence comes from Suricata suricatta, assembly GCF_006229205.1. Taxonomy (NCBI): domain Eukaryota; kingdom Metazoa; phylum Chordata; class Mammalia; order Carnivora; family Herpestidae; genus Suricata; species Suricata suricatta. The sequence goes on from NC_043710.1 coordinate 52,390,834, forward strand.
TATGCTCCACAGCGATGAGGTAGAGAAGGATACTATTGCCCACAATGGCCACGAGATAGATCAAGCAGAAGGGGAAGCTGATCCAGATGTGGTACTGCTCGAGGCCAGGGATGCCCAAAAGGGTGAAGTCACCTGTGTCATCACTACTGAGGTTGTACATTGCCGGTGTGGTCCGATGAATAGATTCTGTATCTGAAACACAAATTGTGTGTAATGAACCTGAGAAAATTGTATGGTAATTCTTCCTCCACTCTTGTTTTTGGACTAGTTCTCCTCTTCCCTGTCTGCCAAGAAAAAACCTCCCACTTCTAGTAAAAGTAATACCTATGTCTTGAAAAAGAGTCTTCATTAAAAAGAAAAGAGGAGGAAAGGAAAGGAAAAGGAAAAGAAAAGAAAAAAGGAAAGAAAAAGAAGAAAAGGAAAGAAAAAGAAAGAGATGAAAGAAAAGAAAAAAGAAAGAAAGGAAAGAGAAGAAAAGAAAAGATTCCCCAGACATGACACTCTTGTAATCACATAGTCACTCTGGAATCTTCCAACTGCACAAAATTATATTGCCATGTTAATGACCAAGTGTTCCTTTGGTCAAAGTAATTTGTTTCTAAATAGACTTGATTATAGAGAAAAACAATCTAATCACATGCAGAGAAACATAGAAGCTGAGAAAGTGGGGGACAACTGGGAAAATAAGGAGATAATTAACAGTTGTGACTCCTATTACATAATAGGAGTCCATGCTTTACAAAGTATTGTCTCATTTAGAACAGTCATCTGAGATTTGTATTTTTCCCAACAAAATAGCTCAATTTTATTGCAAGAAAGCTACAAGGAGAAGGGCCAGTGAGGGTCTCTGCAAGAACTCCCACTGTTGCATAGGACTGCCAAGCCAAAGTCTGTCTGAAAGACAGGAGAGGATCAGCATCCTGCCCCATTTGGTCCATTTTGGGTCTAGGGATCTACTTGGAGCTCAGGTAAGAAAGAGTATTCACACTTTTTTAGTGTTTTTTACCAGGGTCTCCAGCAGAGTGTTCACACTGCACTCAGAGTTGATGCCAACCTTCTTGTTGATCAGGTCAGTGTCAAATTCAACTCTTCCCAACTTATTGAGCACCCTACTAACTGCTTTAGAGCAGCCTTCGGAGGTCATGTCCACAGAGAACTCATGCTTCAGCATGACTATAGATGTAGTCTGAGATATGTATTTTTATCCACCTATTTTTTTTTTACAGAATCTGAAACCTGAGAGTTAATCTTACCTAAGATCTCATCTCTAATAACGGGCAGAGCCAAGAAAATTGGGTAGTACTCCTTTGTGCTGTGGTGCCACGCCAGGTGATTGCCTCAGGTGACATGCTGTCAGTTGCCAAGGACTGAGAAGAGGTTGTAGAGACCACAGTAAGGAAAAGCCTAACCCTCAAACTGTGATGTGTCGAGCACACTAACCCGATGCCAATTGCACTAACTTTCCTGATACCCCTTACACTATAGTTCCTGGCATTTGCCAACTAGAATGTTCCTGAGACTGATGTTTGATGCCTTGCCATGGAGAACAACATGGAAATAGATACACAGCTCAGCCTCCAGCCCCCTCTTAGGATTTACTGAGGAAACTGGTTTAAGTGCACTTGTTTTGTCATTAAATGTGTATTTATATTATTACATTTTAAAATAATATTTTAAGAGGTTAATTATATATATAAATGTTGTAGTTGACATGTGTCATTTTAGCCCATCTATCATCATTGTTTCCTAGATTAAGAAAAAAGAATCTTTACAATGTTTTGAATGAAAATAAACTATCCACAATAGCAGTATGATATAAGTAGTGTTATTTTTTATATATTTATTTGTTTGTTTATTTATTTACTTACTTCTTTACTTATTTGAGAGAGCGCAAGCAGAGGAGAGGAGCAGAGGGAGGGAGAAAGAGAATCAGTGTGGAGCCCAATGCAAGGTTGGATCCCATGACCCTGGGATCATGACCTGAGCTGAAACCAAGAGTCAGACACTTAACCGACTGAGCCACCCAGCTGCCCCTAAGTAGCATTATTATACCTTTTATTGAGACTAATATAGATGATAAATGGACCATTTGAGTAAGACCAAAATCCAGACACCTTTGACTTCAAATTGTGTGTTTTAAACTATTTATCATACTTCTTCCCCAAACTATACATATGTGGTTAAAAAAAAAAAAAGGAAAAGGGAAAAAAACAAAATAAAACACACAGCTCTTAAAGACATGTGTTGAAAGAGGGTGATTGAGGGACCTCTAGTGGAAGAAATGTAGAATTGCTACATTCTAAATCCCAGGTCAAGGTAAAAGCAAGTAAACAACTTCTATAACAAAACTAATATGTTTGGAAACCTCCACAATACTACACAAGTCTAAAGTTCTTTACACTTATGTAAAGTGTATCTTATGCTATGTGAAATCACTTCCATAATCCTCTTAAAACCGTATGAGATAGGTAATAATGTTACCTACAGTTTGAAGGCACAGACACTGACGCACAGAGAAGTTAAGTCACCTTCTGAAGGCCACAGGACAATCAAATGTTAGAGCTCTGAATAAGACCTAAGAAGTCTTTACATAAGCTGTCACATAATAAAATTCTCTGTAACATATGGCAAATGGCACATGCATGATATCTGTATAGCAGAAGATATAAAATTGAGTCACATAAAGAAAACACAGACAAATACTGTATGATCTCAAAGAAAAATGCTGTGTTTGCAGACTAAAACAACAAACACAACAACAACACGAAAGCATAGAACTCATAGATACAGAGCATAGACTCGTGATTGACAGAGGCAGGTGTAGTAGGTGAGGGGAATGGGTAGAGGTAGTCAAATGCACAAACTTCTAGTTATAAGTAAAGTAAATGAGTCTCGGGGATGGAAGGTACAGCATGGTGACTTGGGTTAATAATAATGTAATGTAAACACAGATGAACATAAGGGAAGAGAAGCAAAAATAATATGGAAACAGAGAAGGGGACGATATATAAGACACTCTTAAATACAGAAAACAAACTGAGGTTGGTTGAGGGGTTGTTGGGGGGGGTGGGGGATGGGCCAAATGGGCAAGGGACATTAAGGAAGACACCTGTTGGGATGAGCACTGGGTATTATACACAGGGGATGAATCATGGATTCTACTCCTGAAATCATAATTGCACTATATGCTAACTAACTTGGATGTAAATTTAAATAAATAAATAAAAATGTATTGTGTACTTGAAACTTGCTAAGACAGTAGATCTTTAAAATTCTCATTGCAGGAAAAAAAATTTGCAACTATGTGTGCTAACGTGTAAGTAGGTGTATTGTGGTGATCATTTTGTACCATGTTTAACATTCTTGCCACTCATCTACCCCAAACTTCCCCCCACTATAGCATAACATCATCTTACACAATTTCATTTTGTGACTGCGAAGTCAGGTGTCCAATTTCAGGAGTGTGTCTTGGAGTACTAGAACTTAGAATTGACCTGCCTCATAAATCACATGGGTAAACATGCTACTTGTGTCTGCTCAGGTTTGTGGGTTAGTGATTCCCAATTTGTTCTTCAACAACCTTGAGCCTTCCAATGAATTGATGCTTTCAGTACTTTTCAATCATTATCCTGGTGTCTCTGCATTCATCTTCTCTAGGTTAAATTCTTTTCTTTTAACTTTTTAAAATGTTGTTTTCATTTATTTTGAGAGAGAGAAAGAGAGAGAGAGAGAGAGAGAGAGAGAGAGCGAGAGCGAGTGCGAGCAGGGGAAGGTCAGAGAAGGAAGGAGACAGAATTCCAAGCAGGCTCCACACTGCCCATGTGGAGCAGATGTGGAGCTCGAACCAACCAACTGTGAGATCGTGACCTGAGCCAAAATCAAGAGTTAGACGCTTAACTGACTGAGCCACCTAGGCTCCCCTAGGTTAAATTCTAATTCATCACATCAAGCACTCTCTTACACATATTTTGCTTGCCCTTGATCTACTGACTTTCCATCAAGGATGTATGCAAAACTCAACTCTTAGATTCACCAATCTAATAAATCTTTCAGATCATGATGAAAAGGCACTCAACTAGACATGTTGGTGTTCCCATAATTTCATGATCATCAGCCTTAAACTTCACCCCCAACCCTGCCTGATGACCCAGCAACATGATCCTGTTCTGCTCAGTCTCCCTCAATGACTTTTTTTCCTACTTTTCTCCAAGCACATCCACCAACCCCAAATCTCTCTTTCTCCATAGATAATCTTTCATTTTACTTCATAGGAAAATTCAAACACATTGTATATGAAATCATGGAAGACAGCCTCACATCTGTGTGTGTATGTGCATGAGTGTGTGTGTATGCATTTGTCTTCAACCTAGCCTTTCAGAAAGTTTACTCCTTCCACATTTAAACAATTAAAATGTGCTCGAGTGTCTTCTGGTATAAATTACACTGAAACAATGATCTTCTCTCATTCATAGCTACAGAACTACTTGTCTACACCACTTACATTCTTCTCATCTCCTGTTTACCCTTTAACCTATGTTAATCTTATTTCTGTCCTCACCTGTTCACCAAATCAGTTTTTCTAAGATCACCAATGAAAGCCATGGCCCACACTGAGTCCCTGCTGGACTTAGCAGCAGCATTTGACACCACTCCCTACATCCTCAACCTTTAAACACTGTCTGAATGTTTTATTACAACACTTTGAGGTTTTTTTTTTTTCAATTGTGCCGACATCTCATCTCATCCTTAGCCTGTTCTTCCTGTTCTGTGTATCTAAGGTCCTGGGGTTCCTCAAGTCTCTGCTTAAGTCCCCTTTTCCTCTCTTCACACTTTTCCTGATCTGTATCATCCACTTCCAAGATCCCAGTTAATAGCTATATATGACATCTACCCGTTCTTTACCTCTCACTTACATCTCACAAGACACATACATTCAGTTCCATTCTGGATATCCTCTTTGGGATATCTCAATGCACTTAAATTTAATTCTCAAAAATCAAAATAAAAACCCATCATATTTCTTCACAAACCTGATGCCCCTACTGTGTCTAATATTTCACAGAATGTTAATGTTATCCACTAAATGACCTGAAACAAAAATCTGAATTTCACCATTTATACCTTTCTCTTTTTAATTCCCCATATGCAATCAATTACACGAATCCAATTCTTTTGGAATCAGAATTAAAGATCTGCAATGTAGCTAATAAGATCTCTGCAATCTGATCTGGTTGCCTCTTCAGTCTTCCTGTTACACTTTAGGAATGTTTGCCAGAAAAAGAAGTCCTGCTTTTTCTAAAAATGTGCATATTAAAAGCAATTTCTGTATAAGAGATATGGTAAGTTCCTCTGCCACTTTATTTCCAGGGTTCCACCTCTAGGATTTACGTATTTCCTCGAATTTTGATTTCAGTATCTACTGAGACTCATACTTCTTCTCTGCAGATGAACAGACATGAGGCCAGAGATAATGGAAAACCACGCGATGAAGACAAAGGAGCCCACCGCTCTCCCGTCAGGCAGGCTATCATACTGCACGGCACTCGAGGAGACGCCCGTGCAATGCGCTGTCACGCATCGATACTGTACGTCTCTGAACAATGGTCACTGTAGATCAATAAAAGTCTAAACAGATAACGTGTGCTATTTTAAGTGCAGGTGAGCTAACACATGTTCCTGACTCCATGACTTTCTATGCGCATATTTCCTCCTTGACTTTAGAACAAGTATCCTCATCCCTCTTCCTATCTCCAAGCATGGCTGGGTTCTACTTACCATCCAGGTCTCTAAGCCTCCTTTCATTCAACTTAAATATCACTTCCCTTGGTACCATCTTCCTGGTCTCTCTATGCTAGAAAATTCTGTTTCCAAATTATATACCTTCTTTTTTGAAATTAATACACTTGCAACCACTTGTCTACTATTGATTTTCTCTCCTAGACTGCAATCTCTGTAAAGGCAAAGATCTTGCCAATTTTCTTCCTCCTGCTTTTGTTGTTATTGTTGTTTCAAAAATGCTTTCAATATTTGCATGATGGTGGCACTTAAAAAGTGCTCAGTCAATATTTCTGGAACTGAATATTGCTGTTGAGTCGAGACAAAAAGAATATTCTCTGGAAATACATTTAAAATCATTAAATATCTGTTCTTGAATAAATAAAGGAAAAGAACCTATGCAAACTGGCAGCCAGTAAGATGCCAAACCAGAATGTTAAAGGCGTTTCCACTAAAGATCATGGTTATAAACGGTTGTGTTAACATGGCTCAAGAACTTTTATCCAGAGAAATGAGGCTGCTCACCTTTGCCCACCCCTTTATTTCAGCTGAGGTGAAAATTCTGCCAGAAAACTTCTTTTTAACCACAAGAATGAGTCCTCTTATTCACACACGCAGAGCAGGTGTGTAAAGACATTTTCATAATCATAATTTTTTTCTTTAAAATTTTTTTAAAGTTTATTTACTTTTGAGAGAGAGAAAAAGAGAGACAGAGACAGAGACAGAGCACAGATTGGGGAGGGTCAGAGAGAGAGGGAGACACAGAATCCGAAGACAGACTCCAGGCTCTGAGCTGTCAGCACAGAGCCCCATGCAGGGCTCAAATTCATGAACTGTGAGATCATGACCTGAGCCAAATTTGGACGTTCAAGCAACTGAGCCACCCAGGTGCCCCAAATAATTTTATTTCTGATGCTAGTTTAATTTCTCTAAACTTATTATTTATTAAGTAAAAGATGTTTAAACCATTGCACACACGTTCCTGTTGGGAAAGGGACCTTCGTATTTTTTAAGCCACGGCTCTCCCTCCCCCACCTCTGTTTTCCCTTCTATTTATATTCCACTAAGGTACAGTTTAATTAATAAGTGGCTAAAATAATAAATGAACGAGTGAAGTACAACTCCCACATACACACACACATGAAAGTTTACACAAAGTCACATTGTTGCCACTTCTAAAGATTGGATTAAGAATCCAAATTGGATTGTGTCCTGAAGACTGCCAGTCCTACTTGTTCCCTCCTGCCCCATTTGTCCACGCTCAGGCCAACCCCTGAGATGGTTTAAATCCAGCACCCAGGCCCGCAGCCTGTATTTCATGGAGAAAACTGGACTGAGCCCACTCTGTCTTTTTCTAGCATCTCCTTGCCCCTCCTCTTGAGTGCCCGTATGTCCTTCAGTCAGCTGTCCCGGGATCCCAGCCTGAGCTCTGCCCTTGCTTCCCCAACACTCACCAAACCCAGACCCCGGTGAGGGCCAAAGATGCACAGAAATGGCTGCTTTTGGCATCCAGTCCTCTTATTCCTCTTCCTGGATTCAGAGGGGACACTCGAAACTAGTGGGCCCCAGAGACCACAGCCACACACACAATCAGTGAGCTGTGGGCTGCACGGGAAGCCTTTCCCAGGCGTCTAGTTCCTGAGACTCTGGGGTCCTGAAGGCGGGGTGGTCTGAGTCCCTGCAGACTCTTGTCTAATAGGACAGGCAGTATTTTGAGCCAGCAGAGCCCCCTGGGGCTTGTGAAATGGCAAGCCGCTCTCTGCCACTGTGTGTGTGTGTGTGTGTGTGTGTGTGTGTGTGTGTGTGTGTGTGAGAGAGAGAGAGAGAGAGAGAACTTGCATGTCTGTAAGTTACTGTGTTTACATTATAAGAATTCAGTCAGTTGGGTAAGTGTATGTAATGGTTATTTTAGTATGAAAATGCAAATAGACCTGTGGGAGGAAGGGTACAGATTCTGGTTTCTGATTCAGGCCTAAAAAGGGAATGTCTTCGTTATCACAGATCAGTTTTATCTATCAAACACTTCAACTGTCATGTAAACTCCTTACACACATGCTGGCCAGTCTTAGCAACTGACATTTTAAAATATTTTTAGAACCATGTTTCTCTTTTGTCACTACTCTTCAGTCCCTTGTCACCTCTGTGACTGGACCCTCCTCATTGATCTAAATATCTCAGTTCCACCACGCCGATTCATCCTCTCTTCTCAAGCCATAATAATCTTTCTAAAATAGAAATATGATCATCATTCCTGCCAAGTTGATAAAGCCATTAGTATTAAAGAAATCCCCAGTAGCATCACATACAAGATCTAGCGATTTCAGGCCTTTGACTTCCTCTGCAGCAACACCTGCTGCCACTCATACCTCAAACACCCTAAACTCCATACTAATCTATTTGGAGTTCCAAATACACATTAAAATTTTGCAAGCATTATCCCTTTGCATACGGTGTTCTTTCTTTCTAGAATACCCTTCCTATTTTGTGCCTGGGTGGCTCAGTGGGTTAAGCGTCCAACTTTGGCTCACGTCGTGATCATGCAGTTCGTGAGTTCAAGCCCTGCAGCGGGCTCTATGCTGACAGCTCAGAGTCTGGAGTCTGCTTCAGATTCTGTGTGTGTGTCTCTCTCCCCTTCTCCTGCTAGTGCTCTCTCTCTCTTTCTCTCTCTCTCATTCTCTCTCACTCTCTCAAAAATAAATAACTAAACTTGGGGCACCTGGGTGGCTCAGTCAGTTAAGCATCTGGCTTCGGCTCAGGTCATGATCTCACGGTTCGTGGGTTTGAGCCCCGAGTCGGGCTCTGTGCTGTCAGCTCAGAGCCTGTTGCCTGCTTCAGATTCTGTGTCTCCCTCTCTTTCAGACACTTGCCTTCTCGCACTGTCTCTCAAAAATAAATTTTAAAAAAACATAAAAAATTTTTTTAAATAACTAAACTTTAAAAAAAAGTATGTTCACAAATTTTATGATACTGTTCTCTTCAAGGGATAGAACTTAATTCCCCTCCTATTGAATATAGTTTGGACTTAGTGATTCATCTCTAACAAATGAGGGATGTATGCCTTCTGAGAGCAGGCTGTGGAAGACATTGAAGATCTCTTTTTTGCTATCACTCCTGAATTGCCCACTCTGGGAGAAACAGAAGTGGCTAAACTGGTTTTTGCTAACAAACAGCGCTACCTAGTGATCGTCTTGGAAATAGCTCCTCCGGCATCAGCCAAGCCTTCCGAAGTCTGCAACCCCAGCAACATCCCTACTGCAACCAATGAGACCCAAGACAGAACCTTCTAGGCAGGCCGCTCCTGAGTTCTTGACATACAGAGACTGTGATGATCAATATCTATTGTGAATTTTTGAAGTAACTTCTTACACAGTATAGATAATTGATATAGAAAGGAACACAGGTTATTCTGTGTAGTCCTACCTACGGATAAGGAATTGAAAGTTAGGTCATCGAAACTGCTGCTGCTAACCACTGGGCTACATAAAGATAATCCACTTCACTTTTATAAATCACCCCCTTTGAAACTTACCTCAACAGAGGAGATTGCCAGTACCTGTGAGACACAGTAAGACCAGGCGTGATGTGATCTCTGTAAAAGGATTGCAAGACCACTTTCTTCACACAACAGACACTTGTTATGATAAGAATAATATGTCAGGCTCAGGAAACCAGGCATATGCTACAGAAATAAATATCAGTATTTCACTTGAAGGCAAGTTGTTGAAATGAAATTCAATACAGAATGAGATCATAGAAAACACAAAGATGTGCATGGAAACTGCGCAGAGGACGAATACCACAGTCCAGGGATAAGAAAAGAACTTGAAAAACAAGTGAACTTAACATGAGTCTTGAGGATGGAAAAAGGTTAAAGGAAGGCAGAACGAAGACACTTGAGGCCAAGAGAACAGCATGTGCAAATGATTAGAGGTGAGGGGGAGGGAAATGATGTGGTCTGGGACATGGGTGTCACTTACCAGACCCTGGGACATTCTGGGTCGTGTGTGTTGCTTAGCAGACTCGGGTACATTTACTCAAGTGATGAGAAATGGAACTAGCCTGGGGGCAGGCCACCGATCATGCACACATACAATCATTCAGTACAGATATACAGAGTCCCTGCTAGGAGCAAGGCACTCTGCTAGCGGCCAGGAGGTGCGATACCTCTCCTCACTGCGCATTCAATCCATTGAGGAAGAATATATTCTTCAAATAATCAACAGATTATGTGGGTAAAAATAATCACTACCTTTGATAAGTATTATGAAAATTTGTAGAATGTTATGAAAGTCAATTACCAGAGGTATCTGGTCAGACCTGGGGAAGATGAGAAAGGATTCTGAAAGAAAAGTATTTTAAAGAGGATGTCGAAATTAACTAAATGCTAATAAAATAGATAATATTTACTGGGTTCTGCTGTAAGTGAATTACAGGGCCAAGTCCTTTAGAAATATTATCAAATTTAGTCCTTCCTCCCTCCAGTGAGGTAGATCTCCTTGTTGCTTTCATATTACAGACATGAACAATGATATACAGAAAGTTTATCCAGCTGCTCAACTGCAAAGTGGAGAATTTCTGGCTTCGATAGTCTGGATCCTGAACCTTACTTCTGCTTCACATTACACCACATTATCTCCAGGAGGCTAAGGAAAAAAGGGGAACATTCCAGACACAGAGAGAAGTATATGCAAAGAGTCTCAGGCAAGAAGGAGAAAGATGTGAATACAAACTCTGTAGAAGCAAGTATTTTGTTTTCAGATGGGCTTATATACTTAAATAAAATTGAATAGGAGTATAACAAGTTATGGGCAATAGAACCCATTTTTAGTAAGCGAATAGCCCATTCAAGGAACCATCTTGAAAGATGACATTCAGGGCCGCCTGGGTGGCTCAGTTGGTTAAGGGTCCGACTTTGGCTTAGGTCATGATCTCACAGTTCGTGGGTTCGAGCCCCACATCGGGCTCTGTGCTAACAGCTAGCTCAGAGCCTGGAGCCGGCTTTGGATGCTGTGTCTCCCTCTCTCTCTGCCCCTCCCTTGCTCACGCTGTCTCTCTCTTAAAAATTATATAAAACATTTAAGAAAATAAAAAAAAAAGGAAGGTGACATTCAGCTTAGTGGGTACATTCCCTGCCCCAGCTTCCCATTCTCCTGTATGCATTCACCCAACCACCATCTGTTGGTGAAGTCTACGGGACAGCATAGAGGAGGCAGTGAGGAGAAAGGCCCCAGGCCAAGCACTGGCTGCTGGCTGCAGTGTACAATTCCAGCAGGCATGTTGGATGAATCAAGAAGTGCATTTAAACCCCCAGGCTCCAGGCTCCTCGTGTGTGCATGGAGACCTTCCCAGCTCACAAGGTTTGAAAAGCAATTCATGACGCAGTATGTAAGGCACTTTGCACATTGTTTTCGACGTTACCTGACAATCAATTTTAAGTTTTTTATTTTATTATAGTAACTGTGTAACAGGGTGCAGATATGGCCAAGGCTTTTTTTTTTTTTTTTTTTTTACTGTTCTCAGGGAGATCACAGATTCATGGGGAAGCAGACAATTCCAGGACAGAGTGACGAGATAATATGACCTAAAACGGCACAGGGAGCTGTGAGGATACAGAGGAGGCTGCTGATATAATTCAAGGCGAGAGCAAGATAGTGAAGAATTTTTAGAGCTGTGTTCTGAAGGAAAAATGGGTGAATCATGGGATTAGAAACATATTAGTCAGAGAGAACATTGTTTCAAATGTGCAGCTGCAAATGTGAACATGGTGAGAGTGGAGAAACATCCGGATGTGGGTGAGGCTTAGAGATAACAGGGAGAACATAAGAATTTGGAAAGGCCAGCAAGAACTTTCCCCTAGTGTTCTAGAACTTGGATCCTATTCTCAAGGCTGTGGGATGAAGGAGATCATGGGAGGTTTTGCTTGGGAGATGACAGAATAAAATTGATATATTGGAAGTCCTCTCTGGCTGTCACATGGACTTGCTGGTGGAATGGAGTAAGATGTACTTGGAATAAAGCTTTAGAGGCAGCAAACTTAGTCTTAGAACGTTCACTGGAGTCTAGGCAGAGATGATGAGGAGCTAGGCGGGCTGAGAGAATGCAAGAATGAATTAAATAATGCTGCCTCCAGAGATGGGACTCGGGTGAGGCTAGGGAGGTGCCAAGGATGCAAATTTTAAGGCTGAATTCACTCTTAAGGTCTAAAATGTTCTCTTAAATTTTCCAGCCCAGGCACTTTTATGGGCTCAAGGTATTCTTGTCAGTTCAGCAGGAAAAAAAATTAAGTATTTTCTTGACTCACTTGTCCCTGTCTGCAGTTTAATGGAGGCAGGATCAGGAACCAAGTCCCAGTGGTCACTCCCTTGGGATTTTCCAAGAGCAATAAATGATCATTCTGCCTTTTATGCAGTGGGAGTCTCCCTTCTGTTGAGGGAATGGATGAAGGTGACAGACTAGGTGGCGCAGCTAACAGGTTGGACCATTTTCTGTGAACTTGGACACAGGCATATAGCGATTACTGTAATCACTTACATTGCAAGAAGCCATTCCTGTGTCTGTGGACTGGCCACGTGAGCCAGAGGTAAAAGAAGTAACTATTTTAGAATGTAATTTTCTTTACTACCATTCCCCATGATCTTCTTTCTCTGGCTCTGCATTTGCCCTCTGCTCTCCTTGCAGTAATTTCTGCCTACCTCTAGGCTCAGCTTCCTCTTGCTGTTTCCAAAAATAATAATCACACCTGTACCTTGCTCTCTGAGACTCCCACAGTGATATTTTAGATTATCTCATTCTAGTTTGCTTCTCACAGGTGTGTGCACAATAAAAACACCAGCAGTCCACCCCAGAAGGAGATAGGGAGACAGTCTTTTAATAGGGTCTATTTGAAAAGAGTGCTCTGATCTTTTAACCCTAGGTGGGACTCCAGTTCTGAGCTGTGCCTGAGTGAGTGGTCTGGGGAAAGGAAGCTCTTGATAAATCATGGAAGTTATGGATTCTATGGTTGCTCCTCAAATCTTATCTTCTGTGGGTGGCTAAATCCTGACTTGGACTTAGTGGTCACCTATGGGACGTCTATGAAGTCCGGGCTCATGCCCACAGCTTCTTTCATTTTAAAGGCATGAGACACTATATGAGACGTGTTATTTTGTTTAACAGTCCAATCTTTGTAAGTAAGGAGAATGGTTTAGTTTTTAGCATTAAATAACATTAGGAAGATATCTTAATATGAAGTAAAGAACAAGTGTATTATGCATTGTTCGATACACACCTCTTTTCTTTGGTAAATGTAATTCCCTATTCTTTTCCATGCCAATATATGGTGCCAATGAATATTTCAAGTGATGGTAAACTTACTAGTTTATTTTAAACAGTCCAAGGGCAACTATAGATGGGTCATTGTCCTGAAGCTAGCCCCACAGAATTTTAGATTACTGTGGATTAGAAAGGATATAGGGGAAACTCCTCTAAAGGGGTAAGATACAGAGGCGCCTGGATTGCTCAGTCAGTTAAGGTTCCTACTTTGCCTCAGGTCTTGATCTCACAGTTGGTGCGTCCAAACTCCACATCTCGTCCAGTACTGATAGCTCAGACCCTAGAGCCTGCATGGGATTCTGTCTCCCCCTCTCTCTGCCCCTCTGTGCCCCACCTCTGTCTCTCTCTCAAAAATAATTAAACGTTTAGAAATTTTTTTAAAGATGGAAGATATAAATTAAATATCTTTTAATGAAAGCTTGCATTTTTTAGTGCTCTCTATTTAATAACAACAAAACATCAAATTATTGTCATATATTTACAGTAGTAAAATAATATATTTCTCCATCGAATGGAAAATTGAAACTATCAAGACAAAAAATAAAAGAAAATCACCTATTAGTTTACTACATATATATAACATTAATTATTTCCATGTTTTATCCATCATAAATCCTTTCTATGCAAATATATATTTTTATATACCATTGGTATTGTTCAACAATGATATTAAGCATAACCATTTTGTAAAATGTTTTTTAATTTAATAACAAGTGGCAAATATCAAGTGTCATTCATTTTTTAAATAAAAACAATTAAGCTATCTTTGTGTATACGTTGAACTTTCCTGACACAGAATAACAAGGTTTTTCTTTGTTAACAAGAAAATTAGTTTTGTTTCTTAATGAAGATTAACTTTTTTTTAATGAAGACTTTAAGCCATTCAAAATGAGGGCAGGATTGGACATTTTACTTTGACTTTCTTTAAAGAGTATAGTATAATAGTATATTCCATTAGTTCTTATTTTTTCAGTGATGACACCCATTTAGCACGAGGTGGAGGGTTGCTCAAAAATCTCCAGGAAGAGGGAGTTGAGGAAAGTCGACTGCATTATGATCCCTGAATATAGAATTTTCTTATTTACTAATTTTATTCAAATTCAGAGCTTTCACTTGTATGAAATAAAACTTGAAAGAATTAAAAACCAACAAAGAAAGAAATGATCAAATCTATTTTTAAAGGAGTTTAAATAAGAAGTATTGGTAGCAGCATCCAGTTACTTCTATAATTTCTATTTTTAACTTCCTCAAGGTTTTTATTTCCGATCATGTTACTTTAAGGAAATGAAAGCCGGATGTATTAATAAAGATAATTCTGAGACACAAACACTGTTTTTGAATAATCTAGGTGAGAGTCTCATCCTGAGTTTCAGAGAAGTACATCTTGTGCCATCCCCCGCTGCACCCATTCCTAAGTAGCAGCATCGCCACCTGTCATGATGGTGGTTCACAATTTAATACAGTCTTTCACTATTGAAACTTCAAAACAAAGGATATCTGTAATTAATGGTTAATAATTTATTTAACAAACACAAAACCCCTATGCCAGCACCGTGGTTCTATAAGCTATACCCTGATGTTCAGGATTTCTATTTTACAGGCTTTGAACTCTTTTCCCTTTTAGGAACATGTAACTATCTCTATACATATTGTAGATCAGTAATAGATGTTTAGCTGATCAATAATCAATAGTTGATTTAGTAAATATGCGTGCCAAATAGCAGCAGGATTGTGATTTAACTAATTCAATCAGAAAACAATTTTTGTTTTTATTTGGTTTTTAATATTCTTTAAAACATTTTTAATTTTCTTCCATTTCTTAAAATGTTTAGTCAGAGAATACAATTATCATTACAAGTTTTAAAATTTTATATGACCATCATTTTTCATTTATGACAATTTTGTGAGAAAACAGTATCAGGCTCAGGATTTTCCTTGGAAGCATCTCTATGAAATTATGATTCCACTCTGAATTTTTAGAATCTTTCTTTTCAATGAAGAATACTACACACAATTAGGTCTGCGTAGGAGAGAACTTACTAAGGGAGATTTTACGTAGCCGATGTCTGAGCCCAGGGCCTAATAAATATATGCTAGGTGATTGTGACGGGTTAGCTCTCACACTTTATCTCTCCTTACAGACAAGTGATGAAGGTTCCATACCATAATTCAGGCATGGTTGATCCCAACGACTCCTCTGTCAATTATGATACATTTGTCCTCATTGGCATCCCTGGCTTGAGGGAGCTGCACGTGTGGATCTCCATCCCCTTCTGCCTGATGTACCTGGTGGCTGTGTCAGGAAATGTTAGCCTGATTTGTGTGGTGGCCGTGGAGCACAGTCTTCATGAACCCATGTACCTCTTCCTCTCCATGTTGGCTTTCTGGGATCTGATTCTATCCACATCCACAGTACCCAAAGCCCTGAGCATCTTCTGGTTTGATGATGTGGACATCTCTTTAGGTGGCTGTATAACCCAGCTCTTCTTTATGCATTTTGCCTTTGTAGTGGAATCAGGCATTCTCTTGGCCATGGCTTTCGATCACTATGTGGCCATCTGCTACCCACTGAGATACACTACCATTCTTAGCCGTGGTGTCATCGGCAAAATAGGGGGCGTTGTAGTGCTTAGGAGTTTTGCAACTGTTTTCCCCATTATCTTCCTAGTGAGGCGTCTGCCCTTCTGCCGGACAAACATCATTGCCCACACGTTCTGTGAACACATGGGGCTGGCAAAGCTGGCTTGTGCTGATATCACCATCAACATTTGGTATGGAATCTCTGTGCCATTACTCAGTGTTATGCTAGATATGGTGACAATAGTCATCTCTTATGGGTTCATTCTCCAGGCAGTCTTCAGGCTGCCATCCCATGATGCGCGGATGAAAACACTCAGCACCTGTGGTTCCCATGTCTGTGTCATCCTCATGTTCTACCTTCCAGAGATTTTCACCGTCATTGCTCAGCGCTTTGGCCGAAAAATCCCCAAGCATGTCCACATCCTGTTGGCCAATCTCTATGTTCTCGTTCCCCCCATGATGAACCCAATTATCTATGGAGTAAGACCAAACAGATTCGTGACAGGGTGGCCCTTGTGTTTTCTTCAAAAAGGAAGTGTTGTTAAGCATGCGTGGGTCTCATTGTGGTTTTTAGAGGTGAGGAGGAAGAATTCTATTAAAAAGGAGAACAAATAAGTTGTCATTTAGGATAGGCTGTACTTGCTATGGAATTGTTTTTTTTTTTTAATAGGGATCACTCAAGTTGTATGAGTCCCTTATTTCAAAAGTAAACAGGTTCTTGCAAACCTGTGTATTCATAGGCATAAAACTACTATTTTAAATGTCTATAGGGTTCTTCACTATTTAATAGTAACATTTCTATTTCTATCAAACAAAATTAAGATTCATAGAACACATCTCTGTGTGTCTTCCCTAACAGTGCTATTAAATACAAATTTGAATAGGAGCACCTGAGTCATTCAGCCAGTTAAGCGTCTGACTTTGGCTCAGGTCATGATCTCACAGTGGTTCCTGAGTTCCAGCCTCACATTGGACTCTCTCCCGTCAGTGCAGAATCTGCTTCAGATCCTCTGGCTCCCTCGCTTTCTGCCCTTCCCCCACTCTCAATCTCTCACTTTCTCAAAAATAAATAAATATTTAAAAAAACAAATTAGACTGAACACCAAAATTGTACATAAATAAGGGAGATGTGTAGGTTCCCCTTATATCTCATCTTCTTCACAAAAGACACCTTCACAATCTCATAACACAAATGGGAATATTTGATGACAGTAGATAACATAATCTGAAACAAAGAAAATATTCACTGCTGTGAGTGTGTGATTTGGGAGGGGAAATAAAGGACAAGGCAATTAAGTGTTTGGAAACACAAACTGCCTTGGATGCTGGGTGTCCTGTGTGACCCTCCTAATCTGCGCTTGAGCAACCCTTTTTTAGACTCCTCAACATCTATCTCACAGGGTTGTGGTATGAAGAGCCAAAGAGAAATTGGGTGCTAGAGCACTTTAGAAACTATGAAATGTTATACAAATGTGTTGTGTCACTGTCTTTAATGGCATTATGTTTCCTGGTTTGCACTTTCACCCTGCTTAGGGTCAAAGGTTAAAAACGAAACAAAGCAAAAGCCCAGTCCTTTGTCTACAGCAAAGTCTTTCTACCTCCTGCCTCCCTTCTTTTCCCAGCAGGGTGAATCCAGCCGTGGAGTCCTCTCAAGGCTTTTCCCTATCAGAGGCGCGCCACCTACTTCTAATGGGGGATGGCAACAGACAATATTCAGCTACTCAGGCAGCACTGCCCCTGTTCCAGGCAGTGTGGGCTGGCTTTGTACTTCCTGCAGAAGCCCCTACAGGAATTTTCAAGGAAATTATAGCTTGCCCCAGAACCATGGAACTTGCTTCTCAACTGTCTGCTCAGATTCCTGGTGTATTGAGGATATAGAGAAAATATCTTTGTTTTTCCTGAATTGGGTTCTCTGAAGAACTTTTGCCGCAATCTTGGCATCCTGGGCTAAGTGGGAGTCTTGGAAAGTTATTTGCTGATAGTCTGATAACTACAGATAATGAGAAAATTCCAGAGAGATTCAGTTAATTCCAGAAGTACAAAGACGTGGCTGGGTTTAGAGCTGAAGATAAGTGTCTCATCTTTTCCTTGGAGAGATTCATTCCTCATCAGTCTCCCAGGAAACTTTTCCCAAAAGGAAGGGGAAAGGAGAGGAGGAAAAATAGTCTCTCTGGCTTCTACAAGCAGAGAAAATACATTTTCCTTTCCTCTTTGATTTTGCACATATAGGACATTTGTTTGCATAGGACATGTGACCTAGCCTTCATTGTAAAGCCCTACTGGTAAGAATCAGATATGGGAACCCACACAGTTGTTTGCTTTTTAAGTGAATAATGATCTTCTGTCCCTGACTGAGAACACTTTGTGTGTGACTGAGAACACTTAGTGTGTGCAATCAGGACAAGGTTGATAACATGAGTATTTACACGAGGTAGATCAGCTGGTTAAGCGCCAGACTTTGGCTCAAGTCATGATCTCATGGTTCGTGAGTTAGAGCCCTGTGTCAAGCTCTGTGCTGACAGATCAGAGCCTGGAGCCTGCTTCGGATTCTGTGTCTGATCTCTCTCTGCCCCTCCCCTGCTCACTCTCTCTCTCACTCTCTCTCTCTCTCTCTCAAAAATAAATAAACATGAAAAAAAAAAGCATCACATGCTCAGTACAAACTTCCAGTGTACATGGTCTTCTAGTTCCATAACTCTCAACTCTGTACGTCTTGGGTGGCTGTTGTCCCTGTACCCATTCCGGTCTCTCCTCCCACTCTACTCCTTACAGCCACATAAATCCATATATCTGAAAGAGCCTATCTCAATCACAACAAATGAACTCTTCCCCCACCTCCCAGCAATACCACCAAGCTTAGGAATATGAAGGGTGTTGGGGAGGAGAACGACCAAAAAAAAAAAAAAAAAAAAAAAAATCAGAGTTTGGAAGGAAAAAGCCCAAAAGTGCCTGAAGTTCAAGTGGACCCCTATAAGGTCTGAAGTCATGGCCTGAGCCACATTCAGGCCTGTGTGCTGGGCTTCAGGAGGATTGCAGCCAGTGGTGTGCTAGTGAATGTGCAGCAACTGTCTTTTGATGATTTAGTCTGTGCATACGCTGATTCCTGATGTGTAGATACTCCCACTACAGCTGGCTCTGAACTGCCCAAATGATGTTGACCTGCTTGCAGAATTCCTGAAAATGGAACACTCGGCTCTCACAGGTCCATACCAACAGTCTTCAGCACACCACTAATTGTAGCTCTTCTTAGGCTTGACACATTGGGGTTAGAATGCGCTTCAAGATTGCAGCTTTGGTTTAAGTTGGAAAAGATGTGAAAGAGTGAGATCTCTGTACTAGAAGAAGCCCAGTTTACTGGGAGCTAAGACAGTGAGTAAGAGCAAATATTTTGAAATCAGGCAGATTTATTAGCTTTATGCTCATCATATATTCTTTATATGATACTGAGCATATTATTTAACTTTTTTATTAAGGTCAGATTTACAACATCACATAAAATTCACCATCTTAACCCTTTCCAGTGTGTAATTTAGTGACTTTTAATGCATTACAGTCTTGTGCAATCATCACCACCATCTAAATCCAGAACATTTTCATCACCCTGAAAGGAAACCACATTCTCACTAAGCAGTTTCTCTTCATTTCACCTGCCCCCAGTCACCTCGCCACTACTAATTGCTGTTCTGTCTCTATTGATTTGGCTATTCTTCACTTTTGACATAAATGGAATCTCACAATACAGAAATAGCCTTCTGTGTCTGGATACTTTCACTTAGAGTAATGTTTTCCAGGTTCATCTATGTTATATTATGTATCAGAACGTCATTCCTTTTTATGACTGATAAAGACCCCATTGAATATATTTGTTTTATCCATTCATAAGTTGATATGCATTTGAAATGAGTTGTTTCTATTTGGGGGGCTATTATAAATAATGCTATTATAACATTTATTTACAAGTTTTGGGTTAAACATCTGTTTTGAATTCTTTTTGGTATATACCTAAGAGTAGGACTGGGTCATTTGATAATTCTACATTTATCCTTTTGAAGAACTGCTAATCTGTGTTCTATAGAGGCTGCACCATTTTACATTCTCACTAGCAATGTATAAGGGCTCCAATTTCTCCACATCCTCACCAGTACATGTTATTTCCCATTTTAAAAAAATTTCAGTTTTGCTGGTGGATATGAAATAGAATAATAGGAAGGGATTTAAACATTATTTTCTTTCACTCCCTTTCCTACCCAACTGCAAGTTTAGCTTCAAATGCCAGAGGAAATAACATGTGTGAAACTCCAGAAGGAAAGAGAACATAGTTTGAAAAAACATAAGACAAAAAGGGTGACTGTAGCATTTGGGGCATGTGAGGAGGAAAGGGAAGAGGAAAGGGGAGAGGTGGGTCAGGAAACACTGGTTAGCACCAACAGTGCTGTGAAAGGCTTTGAAGATATATTAGAGCATCTGAGTTTTCTTCCAAGCACAATGGGTAACTCAAATGGTTTTGTTTGTTTGTTTGTTTGTTTGTTTGTTTTGAGAGTGTGTGCGTGTGCACAAGAGTATGGGTGAGTGGTGGGGAGGAAAGAGGAGTGGGGAGAGAATCCCAAGCAGGCTCTGTGCTGACACAGGGCTTAATCCCACAAACTGTGAGATTATGACTCGAGTCAATACCAGGAGTTGGTCACTTAACTGAATGAGTCACTCAGGTGACATTTGAATGATTTTTAAGTAGCAGATTGACATGATCTAATTGGGATTTAGTAAGAACGTTCTAGTTTCTGAGTAAAAAATGGATGGGAGAGACATTAATTCAGAGTTAGCAAATTCTAAATGGAGCTGTTGAAAAGATCCAGGACACACAGAGACACAAGTGATAATATTTTAATGTGAAACATGTGAATGAATTTAAAAGATATTCAGAAGACATAATCAATAACAAATGAATTTTGGTTCATGTTTATTGTGAAGTTTCAGTTGGATAACCAGAAGAAGTTACCAAATACAGTAGTCTATGTGGGATAGAGAAAGAAATGAGAGTAGAGCTTTAGGGAATTTTCAACATGCAGATGGTTATTAAATTTATGAGCTTACTGCATAGTAAAGAAGCCTTTGAATAAAGTACTATTTTTTCTTTTCTTTTCTGTTTTAAAATTGTTTAAAGTGGACATTGAAACAGGATAGAAGGATCAAAGGAAGTGTAAACCTATTTTGCATTTATGTTTTTGATTGCAGAAAATTAGGATACTTCTGTCTGCTGTCTGCCATTTTCTAGAAACTTAAAAAATCCTTACCTTTCTTCCTATAATTCTACCAATGCTTTTCTCCAACAGAATTAAGGTCTTGAAATTCATGAGAATTGAATCCATATTGGAAGGCTTCCTGCTACTAATTACATAAGAAATTCTATTAAAGCGATATGATTACTTGACTTTTCATAATTTTTTCTCTCCATATTCTCAGCCCAGGATCACTTCATCCCTTTAGGAGAGAGAAGGATGATGACCTTGTCCCTGATCTGCTTGGTTTTTACACCGTAAATGATAGGATTGAGTGTAGGAGGGATTGCCACATAGAGGTTAGCAAACATGATGTGAAAGGTGCGAGAGACATTGTGGCCGAAGCGATGAGTGAGGACAGAGAACATGGCTGGTGTGTAGAAAATGAGAATGACACAGACATGGGAACCGCACGTGCTGAGGGCTTTCTGGCGGGCATCTCTGGATGGAAGATGGAACACAGCATGAAGGATGAGAGCATAGGAAATACCAATGAGGACCAGGTCTGAGATAATAGTCATTATAGGCACAGCAAAACCATACCAGATGTTGATGGAGATGTCAGCACAGGCGAGTCGGGCCACCCCTATATGTTCACAGTATGTGTGAGGGATGATACGGGCCTTGCAGAAGGGCAAACGCTTCACCAGGAAAACAACAGGCAAAATGACACCAAAGCTCCGACCAACAATGCCCACCACGATCTTGATAATTGTCCTTGGTGTCAAAACGCTTGTGTATCTCAAAGGGCAGCATATAGCCATGCAACGATCAAAAGTCATTCCCAACAAAATGGCAGAGTCCAGAAAAAAGCTGAAGTGGAGAAAGAACAACTGGGTAAGGCAGCCAGAAAAAGTAATTTTCTGAGCTTTCAACCAGAATATGCCAAGTGTTTTGGGGATACACGTGGTGCATAATATGAGGTCTGCAGAAGCCAACATGGAGAAAAAGAAGAACATGGGTTCGTGGAGGCTGCGGTCCATAGTGATGAGGTACAGAAGGATGCCATTACCGGCAAGGGCCACCAAGTACATAATGAAGAAAGGAATCCCAATCCAGATGTGGAATTGCTCCAGCCCTGGGATCCCCATCAAAATGAAAGAGCCTGGATCGAAACTTGTTAGATTCAATGTGGCCACCGTGGTCATTGTCATTCTTCGAAGACAAAATGAAATTATTTTTTTCCTAGAACTGAGTAGCCATGAGTTCCCTTTAAGTCTTCCCCATAACTAAGATCCTTTAGTTCCCATCACATAACAAACATGGAGGCAAACACAACCTACCTTTTGTCACAATCTCTGCAGCATTTACTAAAGGCTGCCAAGAGACATCAATTAAATCAATAATTCCCTATCTATAGACATTACCTTATCCCATGACCTGGGATCATTACTGGCACTTGTTGTCAAGTAAAGTTCCAAATTCAGTCTGAGATTTCTCCAAGATGTAAGTATTGAATATCCTACCTGAAAAAAAATCTCAGTAATAGCTTACCGAGGTATCCATTCAAAGAAATAATGGGTCAGGTGTGAATTAGTAAATCTGCATTCTTTATTGCCAGTGCATCACTAGGACTCTGGCGAGCCAGTCTACTGCTGCCTAGTTGCCCCACTTCTTCAAACTCTAGAGGAAAATTTCCACATAAATATTCTTCTATCGATTCATCAACAATTCTCCACAACTCATTATTTTTCCACCTGCCAACTGCCTGAGCAGCTACCTCACTTTGCCATCACATCATTCACTCACCGCTGGAGCCTCATGATCTGAGGGTTGACTGGGGCTCTTCTTCTTCCTTCAGTCCCTATGTCTCCCTTGCCAGCTCTTCTGATCCTCTTTGAAATCCCTGTTTGATCCACCTACTCCACTTCTCCACTTCCTTGCCTGCTCAAATCATTAATCTCTAATTGGAGCCAGGCAGTAAGATTTCCCATTCTTTCAGTATCTTGCAAGGTTTTTTCTTTATCTCATGCTGCTAGGTTGCTCTGTTAAACTATGAAATTCTTAAGACACCTGCAACCTTGTTCAAAAATTTGTAATTGCCCCCATTGCACCTACAGAATCTATTTTATCTCCTTGTTGGGAGTCAGTAGTTTCCTTACATATTTTAGTTCTATCTATGTGAATGTGTCTCTCATTCTTCCCTATAAAGCAACCATATAGGCCTCGATAGATTTCTCCGTCATTCCTACATCTCATTGCTTGGATTGCTGCTTTTTCCATCAGTGCAATATTTTCTCAACATGTGTAAATTCTATTCATTGTTCCTGATTCTTACAAACACTACAGTCTCTAGGAAACCTCTCCAGTAATCCTAAACCATGTAGTCCATTCCCCTTCTGATAAAAATCACAGCTCTTAATCATTTTACCAAACAAACAATCAGATAGTTATATTGAATTTTATGTGATTTTCCTGGATTCTCTTTCCTAGTATCCTCTGTAAATGATTGGGAATTCCTCTTGAGGACAAATTTTTTGTTCCCATGTGTCTCTTCCAGACTAAAAGAAGGCAAGAATAACCATTCATACAATCTCAGGACTAAAATTATTTCATTGTTTACTAACTTTTTCACTGTGTCCTGTTTGGGCCAGAAAATATTGAATATATATATGTCTGTGTATACACACACAAATATCCCTGGCTTATTATTGCTTCCACCATCTTCAAAGACAATAAATGTGGATTGAGTGTTTCTCAAATCTCATGATTCTAACCTCTGTAGTCACATCTCTCTCTCTGATTCTGAACTTTTCTATCTCCTTTTTCTACTTATAAGACCACTGCAATTACATAAGAATCACTCAGATAATCCAATATAATGTTCCTATTTTAAAATCAAGTGATTAACCACCATAAATCTCCTTTGACATATAAATAACTTATGAGCTGGTTCTAGGGGTTAGGGTATGCATATCTTTGCAGGGTCATTCATTAATCTAGCTACCAAGACCTTTTCTGGGATCTTCCCCATCTGCTTTCCCAAGTCCCTACCACCGTTACCACATTCAGATAATACTCACAGACACCTTATTCCAATGGCAGAGGATAGGTCTAAGATAAGAACAGAAAGGAGCAGGAGGTAACACTATTGGGGAGGACATATATAAAGAAAGAAGTGTACCTAGATGAGAGGTGAAGCATGGGAACAAAGAAATGTAATTCCAGCCAGGAAAGACAGACACACCTGCATGGCGGAACTTTTTATTTCTCATTGGTTTTCTCAGGGGATGGAAAAACTTTTCAAAACGAGGGCTCTGAAATCTTGGGGGACTCCAGGGACTCTAGTCAACAGTCAGTACTTTTAGTATTAGTATGTAAATGTTTACATTAATGTTTTCCTGGTCTAGAAATGACATCTTACATAAACATGCTTTGATTCAGGGTTTCTCACAGAGGGGAGAAACCAAAAAATGCTAGAATTCCTGTGTAGGCTAGTCATTTACAGCTATTCAAAAATAATTTTTGAAAGAAAAATCAAATTAAAGAAGCTAGGCTCCTGGTTCTGACTTGGGGAGAATGGTGTGATAATAACTCTTTAAATTCTGGATCCCAGATGTTTATGTGAATGTTTGGGAAAAGACAGTAGACTGGTTAGGGATGTGGGTAAGTTCTGATGATTTGGTTGTAGATATGAGCGTCTTTTAGCTCACTGAATAAGGCTTTCTGGTTTCTAGTTGTAACTGCATTGAGGTACTTCATGGCCTGAAGAACCTGACTTCTGAGCAAGAGGAGTTAAACTTTTGCAAAAATCATTGCAGACTATCCAATGTTTACCATAAGGCTGGAAATGTATCATTAACATTCACATGCTTACGGCAGAAACCTTAAAGTTATTCTTGAAACCACTTTTTTCTCTCATGTCACTTGTTTTCTTTCATTTTATTGATTCTGTTAAATGCATTGCTAAAAAGAACTACCTCAAGTCTTAGTGTCTTACAGTGACCTTTCACACTTGAATTGTCTTGTGTAACGTTATAATAAATCTATAAGGAAGAGCAAGCTTTGCATACTATAGAAAGAGCTGAAGTAACATTACATTGTTATTTTGTGGTGCTAACCAAGCTTTCCATTTCACTGAATCAGATAAAAGTAACAAGTTCAGAATATCTCCAGGGAAAATACACCAGCAATTAAAGGTTGTATGCTGACTAACTTGGTGTATCAACTGTGGCTCAGAAAAATGGGTACAGTAACCTCCTGCTTCCTTAAAAATATATTCTTTTGACTCTGCTGTGCCCCTGAGTTCTTGCAGATCTTTCAGCAACTTACATGAAATTGACTTTCTCTCATCTCAGCGGGTCAGAGTGGAAATTCTGTAGCAAAAAATCAAATTGAGCACACAGGGACCCTTTTATTCCAACACTTTAGAAAAAGAAATTTAACGTTTTAAAATAAAAACACATGGTGTACATAAAAACTCCATTTTTAAAAATCAAAGTAAAATGGTAACACATTGAAACATTTTAAACTAAACTGCTGAAGCCAAGAAGAGCCTAAGGAGACATGACAAATCAATATAATGAGGTTTCCCGGACAGGATTCTGGCGCAGAAGAAGGACACCAGCTAAATCTAGAGAAATCTACTATGCTACTTGTACTAAATTGTCCTGTTTCTGACCTAGGATTCCTGTGTCTTCTACCAGCCACCATGAAATGGATAACTTGTTAGTTTGCAAGCAGAGGAAAATTTCATATTCCTCACAATTCTTGACATAGATAATTTGGGAATATAAAATAAATATACGCTGAGCAGAAAACCAGGTAAACAAAATATCCCTAAGAAATAATGACACATAGACATAGAAACTATCTTTATTATTGTCTGTCCTATTTATTAAGCTATCAAGATTATAATTCTTTGGAACAAACAAATGTAATTATAAAATGACTTGTTGAAAAGGGAGCAGATATATACCATTCTAGAATGCTATATCGCAATAAGCAGTGTTAAGTTACCATTTTTTCTTTTTTTTTAATTTTTAAAAATGTTTATTTGTTTTGAAAAAGAGAGAAAGAGCAGGGGAGAGGCAGAGAGGGAGGGAGAGAGAGAATCCCAAGCAGGCTCCACACTGTCAGCACAAGTCTGATACAGGGCTTAAACTCAAGAACCCTGAGAGCATGACCTGAACCAAAACCAAGAGTCCAATGTTTAACTGACTGAGCCACCCAGGTTCCCCTTGAGTTACAACTCTTTCTGACAAACATGAGTTGTTTCCTGAACTTAGAAAACATGTAAATGCCCAAAAGATGTTTATTATTATTGGCTCTTGCATATAATAAAGAATATATATGTCTGTATATTCAGGATACATATACGCATATACAGGCTCTTGCCACTTTTATTCAACAGTGTACTGGAGGTCTTAGCCAAGGAAATTAGGCAAGAATAAAAAGTAAAAGGGATCTATATTGGAACAGAATAATTAAAATTTTCTCAACATATAGATGACATGACCTTGATATAGAAATTCTTAAGGAATCCACTAAAAAATAATTATTAGAACTAGTAAATAAGTTGAGCAAGGTTGTAGATCAATATACAATATTTAAGATCAATACACAAAATTTGCTTATATTTCTATTCATTAGTAATGAACAAGCTAATAACAAATTAGAAAAATGATTCAGGGGCGCCTGGACGGCTCAGACGGTTAAGTATCCGACTTCAACTCAGATTGTGATCTCACAGTTCATGAGTCAGTTTCTGTGCTGACAACCTGCTTTGGATTCTGTGTCTCCCTCTCTTTCTGCCCTCTCAACTAATGTAAATGTTAATAAACATTAAAAAAAAAAAAGAAAAACAGCGGTGCCTGAGCGTCCAGCTTCGGCTCAGGTCATGATCTCACCGCTAATGGGCTGGAGCCCCACATTGGAATCTGTGCTGACAGCACAGAGCCTGGAGCATGTGTTGTGCCCAAGTTTGTAAAATCGCCCCAAATCACCCCAAAACAAACACCAGAGACTGCTAGGGAGACCGAGTCACGCCTACAAAAGCAAAGGGCCTTTATTACAAGCTTAAGCTCAGGCTCACAGTCTCCAGCCAACCCGATGGCCACGTGGAGTGAGCCCCGAACAAAGGCAGGGCAGGGCCTTTTATGCCTTTGGGAGGGGGAGTTACAAGAAATGATAACAGGTGTACAGTGATCCAATCCCTGCCCCCCCATCAACACTGGCAGTTGTGGAAGCCAATCACTCCATCTGGAGCACTGACCAATCAGAGTGGGCCCAGGACGCCCCACGTGGGGCTTGACTAGGCCCTGCCTCTAGAAAGGTCAAAGGTATTGGCCGCCCTCCCCCAATTGGGCGCCGCAGGAGTTGTCCCTCCTTAATGCGTGCCCTTTCAGGAGAAGCCAGCGCCTTCCCCTTTAAGTAAAGGGGAAGGCTGGATCGGACCTGCAGCCGGCGGGGGAACACCCCCCCCACGGCCGCCAGCGCGCATCTCCATCGCAGAGGTGTGCCTCAACCGGCTCTGGGAAGGCTGGGACGGCCCGTGGTGAGGGCGGGATTGGACCTGCATCCTTACACGTGCTTTGGATTCTCTGTCTCCCTCTCTCTCTGCCCCTCCTCTGCTCACTCTCTCTCTCTCAAAAAATAAACATTAAAAAATAGAAAAAAAATGATTCCATTTATAAGAACATCACAAAGAATAAAATACTTAGGAAGAAGTTTAAGAATTATAAATTTTATCCTCTGAAAAATAGAAAATATTGTTGAAAAATATTAAAGGAGATCTAAATAGATGGGAAAATTTCTCACGTTCATAGATGGAAAAGTCAGTACTGTGAAGATGACAATACTTCCTAAACTGATCAGCAGATTCAACTCAATCCCTACAAGAACCACAGCAGAATTCTTCATAGAAATTAACAAACTGGGGGCACCTGAGTGGCTCAGTCGACTGGGCATCCGATTCTGGCTCAAGTCATAATCTCACGATTCATCGGTTTGAGCCGTACATTAGGCTTCTGGCTGGTGGTGCATAGCCTGCTTGGGATTCTCTTTCTCTCTTTCTCTCTTTCTGCCCCTCCTTGGCTTGCACTTTCTCTCTCTCTCAAAATAAATAAATAAACAACAACAAAAAAAGAAAATCAACAAACTCATTCTAAAATCCATATGGAGTCACAAGAGATGCAGAAGAGCCAAATCAATTCTAAGTGAAGGAACCATCCTTCTGGATTTTAAAACTTATTATAAAGCCACAGTAATCAAGAAAGTGTGGTGTTAGCGCAGGAATAGGTATTTCAATCAATGGAAACTTCTTTCACATTCATTGTCTCAAAAAAATCATAAATACACATGGACACACACCTTGTGCACACTACATTCATTTCAGTGCCAACTGCAATCTGACACCTTATGAAGCCTCCCCTGACTTTACCAGGCAGAACTGTTCTTCTGGCTTCTGGATTCCATAGTATTTTGTACCTGCCATGTTATTGTAATTCCTGGTATCTGCTCATGGTAAGAGGACATGATTCCCTTACCTATTGGCCTGAAATGCTTGCCAAAAAAAGAGATCAATCTTGTTAAAGTTTTGAATGAGCAAGACAAAAATTTCTATATATCCTTTCCTTCAGGATGCTATATGAATGCAATAGATTTTTAAGGGCAGGGAAGGAGTGAAAAGAGAGCATGAAGGTTAAAAGGAAGAATGATTTAAAGACAGACACTAGGCAGATAATGAATGAAAGAAGCCCAAGAGGAAAATACTTTAAGAAGGCAAAACGATGAGAGGAAGAGAGAAGAGAGAGGGGGTTGAAGGCATGGAAGAAAACTCGTATTGAAGCAGGAAATGCAGAACAAGTTCAAAGGGAGCTCTCATGCTAAGAGCCTCTGAGTTGGTGCTGACCACCACTGCCCACTCCCTTAGATGCTCAGAGTGTCTGTCGATAGATTTCTTCTCTCTGGCTCTATGCCAGAGCATACCCTTGCCTGCCTTAGATCTTCGTGTTGAACAGAAGCATATTGGCCTAAATGGCAGGGGGGAGATTTGAAATTAAAGGAGGGAAAGGGACACCAAGGGAGGAGACTCCCCATTCCCAAAGGAGAAGAGGAAATAAACACCGTATGGAGCAAGGCCCAACCAAGATTCAGCTCTATATACGGAGGAAGCCTGAGCTGTGTGTGAACTGTTGAATTGAGAAACTGTGATTCTGAGAAGGAGGCCTCAGGGAGGTACGTCTGGATCACATATTTTCAGGATGGAGAGCGGGTAATTAATATGGAGGAATGTATGGGAAATGCATACAAGATACATAGACAGCTTTGTAGCAACAAAAGTGATGGGTGAAGGGGAAGAATGGAATAAGACACTGGAGTGAGTTTTATTCTGTGGAGTGAAGTGAGGAAGAGCAGTTTGAAGGGTCACTTTACATGTGAGGACACAAGACTGATGAACAAATGATCCTTGGCTTCTAAGGAGCATGCAAGAATCCTAAATCGCACACAGCTCTATCCTCAGACATTGAGAAATAAGGGGGGAAATGTTATTTTACTGCAGTTTTGGGGGTAGCTAATTTATAAAGGATAAAATTCCTGAATGGAGCAGTCAGGTAAAGGATTCAAAAACAAGTGGGGATATGGATTCACTGGAATAGAAGGAACACGTGTTTTGGTCATTTCCCCAAAGCAGAGAGAAGCAAGAATGAGAGGGCAAGAGAACTGGGCATACAAGTAGTAGTAGTAGTAGTAGTAGTAGTAGTAGTAGTAGTAGCAGTAGTAGTAGTAGTGTGTGTGTGTGTGTGTGTGTGAGAGAGAGAGAGAGAGAGAGAGAGAGAGAGAGAGAGAGAAAACTTTAAGTGGGGTTCTTGGGGATGCTGCCTAGTTTGGGAATGTGGGAACATCAGGGGTGAAACCCAAGTCCCGTGGATTAGTGATAGGGAGGTACTGTGAACAAAGGCTGCCTTGGGGGCTGACTATCTAGGAGGAGAACTGAAGCTGGAGAAGAAGAGTTTGCACAGGGGGCCGATGGGACCCGCGGAGGCAGGAGCAGTAGTGGAGGATGCATGTGGTGAGTGATGCTGTGGGAAGAATGTGAAGGGCAGAGACTACGGACAAGAAGAGGCTGTGAGAACAGAGGGTCTGGGATTACAAACCCATAATTTTTATGGCAGAAGTGTGTGTCCCTGACAGTGTGAACTTATACAGCTGTGTGAGTGGAACTCTACCCATTCTCTCATTTTTGAAAGCATTCACTATGCATCAACTGTATCCCAGACACCCGTGAATAAGCAGCCCCGACCCTGAAGGAGCTCACAATATATGAGGGCTAAAAATATTTCAGTGTGCTAAGT
Organism: Suricata suricatta; assembly: GCF_006229205.1. Classification (NCBI taxonomy): domain Eukaryota; kingdom Metazoa; phylum Chordata; class Mammalia; order Carnivora; family Herpestidae; genus Suricata; species Suricata suricatta. The sequence goes on from NC_043710.1 coordinate 52,421,072, forward strand.
GGAAGGAGAGGTCCTTACAGGGGAGTGTAGGTGCACAGAGGAAGCACATAGCCCGGCCTTGAGGGATGAGGAAAGTCTTCCTGAATGAGAAGTATAAACTGGGTCAATAAAAGTGGGGTAGAGGAAGCAAAATGTAAATTCATAGGCATGCATTTGATCCAGTGTTAGTAGAGCATGTGGGCAATGTATTTGTGAGAATTGTTCAGGCAGAGGGAAATGAGTATCTGTAATCAAGTAAGTACCATGCTCAAAATTATCTTTAGGAAACATAGCTTATGGATGGGGTCTGGTTTAGAGACTGGAAGAACTGCAGAGTAGTTGAGGGGAGGAAGTGGATAAATGGATCTGAAGCCTGGAAAATAATATAGACAGCAAATACAGATTTGGGAGGTACTAGCACAGGTAAGCTAAATGAAGCTAAGGCAATGGACCAGACTGGTCAGCACAAGTGGGCATAAAGGAGAGGTACGAGACACCTGAGAGCAAATGCCACCAGTAAACCATCCTGTTGGGGCAGAGTCGCCCTTAATGTGGACTGGAAAGGAATCCAGGAGACTGGAGAAGAACCAGTGGAGGGTAGAGACATCAAAGCCTAAGAGATGTATATGGAAGGACTGGCTTTGAATGTTTATTTATTTCTGAGAGACAGAGAGAGACAGAGTGTGAGAAGACGAGGGGTAGAGAGAGAGGGAGACACAGAATCCAAAGCAGGGTCCAGGCTCTGAGCTGTCAGCACAGAGCCCAACACGGGGCTTGAACTCGTGAACTGTTGCATCTTATTCACTAGTGTCTGGGATAGAGTTGATACATAGTGAATGCTAACAAAAATGGGAGAATAGGAAGGTTTCCATTCACACTCACACCTGAGCCAAGGTCAGATGCTTAAACGATTGAGCCACCAGCCATCTCTGGAAGGACTGACTTTGAAGAAAGGAAGAAAGATAGAACAGTAAGTAGTGGACATAATAAGCTATTTTTACGACAGCTGTTGTGATTTTGTTTGTTTGTTTTCAGGGTTATAAAGATTTGAATGTCTATAAATATAAAAGATCTAAGAAGGAAGATCGAAGAATTTAGGAGAAACCGGAGATATAGAAAAGAGGGGATAATTGGCAGAACAAAGTCCCTGAGGAGGTAGGAAAAAGGGGATTCAGAGGATAGGTGGGGAAATTATTCTTTTAGACATACATGCATACATCCTGACACGCATATGCACATATGTATACACATGCACATGTGCAAGTATACATGTGTGTGTGTTTATCTAGCTGGTTTTAAAAATAACTTAAGACCACACACAAAAATGTATCTATGGAAGGTGATAAGTAATAAGTACATTAACTTGATTGTGGCAAAAATTTCACAATGTACATGTCATTCTAAATCACCACATTTTACACCTTAAATGTATAGAATTTTTTATTCGCCTATTATTCAAATAAATTAAATTTTGAAAAGTAAAGATTTTTTTTATTTTTATTTTTTTTTTAATTTTTTAATGTTTTATTTATTTCTGATACAGAGAGAGACAGAGCATGAGAGGGGGAGGGGCAGAGAGAGAAGGAGACACAGAACCGGAAGCAGGCTCCAGGCTCTGAGCTAGCTGTCAGCACAGAGCCTGACGCGGGGCTCGAACCCACAAACGTGAGATCTGACCTGAGCCGAAGTCGGAGGCTTAACTGACTGAGCCACCCAGGCACCCCTAAAGATTTATTTTGAGAAAGCTGATATCTTAACAATCCTTGGGGCCCTCAGACTTGTCTACATGGTATACATCTCCATCTTTTTATGCTCTAAAAACAATCTCAGCAGTACTTTGCAGTTCTCAGTGTAGAAGCTTTGCAAATTTCAGTTATATTTTTAAGCATGTGATTTGTTAACATACATTTTGTATGCTTTTCAAAAAAAATTTTTAAATGTTTATTTATTTTTGAGACAGAGAGAGACAGAATTTGAGGCAGAAAGGGGCAGAGAGAGAGGGAGACAAAGAATCCAAAGCAGGTTCCAGGCTCTGAGCTGTCAGCACAGAGCCCGACACAGGGCTCAAACCCATGAACTGTGAAGTCATGTCCTGAGCCAAAGTCAGATGCTTAACTGACTGAGCCACCCAGGTGCCTTGTGTGTGCTTTTCTGTCTGTATTGTAATGGAACTTTTAAAATTCAATTTTCCTATTGTTTGCTATCAGTACAGAAAATCACAATTGACATGTATTGTCTCTAAATAAATCAGTAAAATAATTTGAAGAAACTTTTTTATACCTAGGTAGAGTAAACTATATTCCAGCTCTAACAATGGAATCAGTGAAGCACAGGATAAACCGATTTCTCTAAAACTGGAGGAAATGAGAGGAGAATGGGTGCAGATATAGATAAGTCTAAAAGAATAGAATAATTATACGAGGGGTTGGCTCTGACAAAGTTGAGGTATGGGTTTTACAAGAGGAAAGTTCAGTTGGTAAAATAATAGGAATTTGGGCAGTGGTAAAACTTGTAGGTTTGTTGTGAGAAGAATTGGATAGGATTGAGGGGTTAAGTGGCCTAATTTTTAGTAAAGACTATTTGGACGGTCATGTCATTTTCTTCACCTCCTGACTGTGTGAGCTGAGGGTCACATGGGTTAGATGTAGCGGAAGTCTGAGCACTTCCATGGAGAATGCTGCAGAAACCAGAAACTGAGAAACTGTTGATCCTGGCAGAAGGAATGGGCATGTGGACTAGATACAGAAGAAAGGGGAAAGGTCTTCTTATAAGTGGCTCAAAAACTTTAGCACAAGTCAGAGTCACCTGGTGGCCTTGCTAGAAAATAGATTGCTGCCTCAAAGCCCAGGTTCTGACTCATGAGATTTGTGGTAGGGTTCAAGAATCAGCAAGTTCCCTGCTGCTGCTGCTGCTGCTGATCTGAGAACCTCTCCTTCTGAAGTATGGCTCTCCACCTTCCTTCTTGCTCCTGGTGACTGCATCACACTTCAGAGCCAAATGGGTGACTCAGGAGGCATCCCACAGTTTAGTAAATATTCTAAAGACAAAATTTCATGTGATATGCCAACAGGACAACAATCATGCTCATTTAAAAGATCAGAAAACTGTTTCTTAGAAAAGACAGTGAGGTGTCTGAAATTGCCCAGTGTAATTGACAGAGCAGATCTCTGGCCCACGTAATGTCTAGTGTCCTTTGTAAATGCCACAGCTGCCTTCACTGCCTCTGTACTTATCGGGGCACCAGTGATGGGGGGAAAGAGATACAGTGGCTGCAGTGCCCACTGCCCCCAATCCTACTCTTCCACATGGTCTTCTAAGAGGTAACTGTTCCTTGGTGAGGGACTGTGGCCCTTCTGTGCAGAGCCTGGGGCTTTTGCAGTGCGCATTACAGTTCACATACCTGAAGAGATTGTAGAGATTGTTTTTGGTGTTCTCCCTATTCCTGTTCTTTTTAGAACCTGTGGCACTGTGCTGAGTCTGGCAAGGTTTTTGAGCTTGTGTGTGTAGACCCTGTAGTTGTTTGCGAGACTTTCTGTTCACTCTGCTAGTGTATACAAAGTCTGAAGCTATGTTTCCCCTCTGGCACAGGCGAGGGCTCTGAAGAAAATCATGGCCCTTTCATCTGCTAGCGGCACGGCCACCATGAATGACTCTGACACTCGCACAGCAGGCTGCCTCCTCACCGGCATCCCTGGGCTGGAGTACCTGCACATCTGGCTCTCTGTCCCCTTCTGCACCATGTATGTAGCCGCCCTGGCAGGCAACGGCATTTTAATTTGCATCATCCTCTCACAGCCAAGCCTGCACGAGCCCATGTACATTTTCCTGTCCATGCTGGCCAGCGCAGATATCTTGCTCTCCACTTCCACGATGCCCAAAGCACTGGCCAACTTCTGGCTAGGTTCCAGCCACATTTCCTTTGACGGCTGCCTCACCCAAATGTTCTTCATCCACTTCCTCTTCGTGGCCGACTCTGCAGTCCTGCTGGCCATGGCCTTTGACCGCTTTGTGGCCATCTGCTCCCCTCTGCGATATGCCACAGTCCTCACAAGCACCGTCATTGGCAAGATCGTCGCTGCCACCCTGACCCGCAGCTTCATCATCATGTTTCCATCCATCTTTCTTCTCAAGCGCCTGCACTATTGCCGGGTCAACATCATTGCACACACGTTTTGTGAGCACATGGGCATCGCCCGTCTGTCTTGCTCTGATATCTCCATCAATGTCTGGTACGGATTGGCAGCTGCTCTGCTCTCCACAGGCCTGGACATCATCCTTATTGCGGTTTCCTATATTCACATCCTCCGAGCTGTCTTCCGCCTCCCTTCTCGAAATGCCCGGTCCAAGGCCCTGAGCACGTGTGGCTCACACGTCTGTGTCATCCTCCTCTTTTGCATCCCTGCCCTTTTCTCTGTTTTTGCATACAGGTTCGGTGGGAGACACATCCCACACTGTGTCCACATCCTCCTGGCCAACCTCTATGTGGTCATCCCGCCTATGCTCAATCCCATTACTTATGGAGTGAGGACCAAGCAGATTGGGGAAGGGGCTGAACAGATGTTTTCACATCTTGTCAAGGAATATAAATAAATGTTCTCAACTCGACCTCAACTTAATCTACTTCTGTATCTATTAATTGACCCATGTTCACCCTAACCTTGTCTCTACATTTTCCAATTATCGCCGTGCTATTATCATCTATGTCCCAATTAATTTCCATACGTGCTCCACTCAAACCCATCTTTGATTTATTTTCTTAGAAATCTTTACAGTACCCTACCATCTTGAAGATATTATTCAATATCTTCTGATCCACCGCAATCTTAAGAAAAATGAATTAGGGTAAAGGTGGTAAGTTATCTGGAATTTGCCATCCAAGTTGGACTTTTCTTAGTGTCCACTTGCATTTTCTCCTTAATGTGCAGGGAAATATGTATTTTATATTCCATAATACATATTTTATAACACATACAATATGTATAGATATATATTATATAGTATATATATTATAAAAGTGCTTGGTATATAATAAATGCTTACAAATGATAGCTTTATTTGTATTGTTGCTTTAACTATTATTAATAGTTCATTCAACTCAATTAATAGCTCATTACCTCATAATTAATAAAAAGTTGTCCTGAGACCCAAGGAGACTGCAAAATCATACATAAATTTTATTTCTACATAAAGTTCTAAGAAAGAGAAAGCAAGATTTTAAAAAATTAATCTAATATTTATACCAAATATAATGTTAAGTATCAAAATTAAATACCTTTAGACATTGTTGTAAACATTGCTTTAATTATACCTGCTACAGGAGCACCTGGGTGGCTCAGTCACTTGAACATACAACTTTTGATTTCGGCTCAGGTCATGATTCCAGGGTTGTGGGACTAAGTCCTGCATAAGGCTTCACATGGAGCCTGCTTGAGATTCTCTCTCCCCCCATCCTCTCCTCCACTTGTGCACATGCTTGCACTCTCTCTCCCTAAAATAAAAATAAAAATAAATAAGTACACCTACTACAAAACACATATACTTTGTCACTGTTTTACAGAAACACCAAGTTCATCTTCTCCTCAGGCCCTGGTACCTGTCAGTCTATTGCCAGAAACAATCTCTTCCTGTATCCTTTTAATTTTTGAAAGAAAGAGAGAGCACCTATGCACGGCAAGTAGGGGAGGGGGATTGGGAGAGGGAGGGAGAGAATCTTCAGCAGGCTCAATGCTCAGTGCAGAGCCCCACATGGGGCTCTATCCCATGACCATGAGATCAGGATCTAAAGCCGAAATCAAGAGTCAAATGCTTAACCAACTGAGCCATTCAGGTGACTCACCCTCTACTTATATTTTTACATTACTCACTCTCTCCTTTCATTCAGTTTTCTGTTTATATGTCTCCTCCACAGAGACATCACTATGATCTTCCAATAAAAAATACCTCCCCTTTTTATTTCATGGCAAAAATACAAAATCAAAACCAAAGAAAACACCATCAGCAAAGTCAAAAGTCAATGTCAAACTAGGAAGAAGCATTTTCAAATTATATTACAGATGAATGGTTAATTTTTCCTAATACACAAGAAGCCCATAAAATGTAGGGAGAAAAATGATTGAGAGTCTGATGAAAGAGGAAAAACTCAATTGGAATATGCTTAACTATTAACAAGAGAAAATGAAATTAAGAATATACCATAACTACGATTTCTCATCTATCAGATAGGCAATAATTAAAAGGATCAACATTATGTTGGCAAAGAATTAAAGAAACAAGCTCTTTCATACATTGCTCATGAATATAAAATACGACAGGATTTTTGTGGAATTTGGAAATACCTCGACAAAATTCTCACACATTTATTCTTTGATCCAGCAACCACAAAGGAAATTGCTTTCCAGACATACCTTCAAAGATACAACACATGTGCACCGGGTTAGTAATTATGGCAAAGTTTTTATAATATTAAAGTATTGGAAAAACTTAAACAGTGTCTGAATCCCTGGGCCGCAACTCCATATGCTTATGCTTACTAGGAGTGGAAACTTCCCCAAGTTCCACAAAGGCTTTGAAGCCACACAGACTTGACTTAGAGAAAGTCACCATATTCAGGACATACCATCCATTTGTCACTAGGCAATATGGAACCTCTTTAAACCTCTTTTCCTTCTCTGTAAAAAAAGTAGTAACACCCATTGCAAAGTTGTTTTGATTATTAAAAAGATTAGCCTGACATAACAAAATAAATGGTGTTTTAATAGATATTTTGTTGCTGCCAAATTTGTCACTATTATACATTTTTTAATATTTATTTTTTGCGGGGGGGAGGGTAGAGATGAAAGGACATAAATTCCAAAACGGGCTCTGTGATGACAGGGCACCTGGGTGGCTCAGTTGGTTAAGCATTCAACTTCAGCTTAGGTCCTTGAAGTATCAAGAATCATGATAAGAGAATTATGGAGAGAGACAGATACAGAGACAGAGACAAAGAGCCAGGAGCAAGACCATAAAAGTAAAGAGAGTATTCCAAGAAGTTGAGTTTTTCTGATAGCTGACTGTAAGTCCCAGATTGTCCAATGAAGGATTTCAAAATCTGGAGAGGGGTGGTACATGGAATCAAAACCAGGGATCCGGTCCTTATGGAGATGAGAGTCTGAGCAATGACCTCAAGTCATGAGCGTCTCGAATGTGACAAAACAGGGATAAAATGCATAGTGACATTGTGCGTAACGGTCTCAAAGCAGTGAGCGATGGTAAGCATGCTGAGGAGGGAGGTATGATAGAGAACTCATTGTCTGCTTGGTGGGGGAAGGGCTGGCCTTCCCTGAAGCAGAGGGTTGCTCCTTTGATTCTGGGGCATCTCTCCAACATTCTATGCTCCTTTTGGACAAGATGGACTTCACCTATTCTCCACAGGCCAGTCGAGTTCTCCCAGGCTTTTCTCTGTCTTAAATGCACAATGATGGACTCTGGGACTTTCTAGGTGCTTACAAAAATACTTGGATCCTAAAAACAATTGACTTCATGATAAGGGGGGAGGGTAAGCTGTAAAACCAAACTTAATCAATACTTAACTATTAACCATACTGTTACGGTTCAATTCAACTCTCCTGGTTAATTATTTTGAACATATGGGATGTGGGCATGTTTTTCGTTGTTTTAAATCAGGAAGAAAGAATAAACATCCCTCAGGCCAAGGCCTCAATATCGCCATCTACTGGCCTCTGGTAATATCCAAGCCCTTAGTATTTGCTGTTCTTCAGGATCCTATCACAGTCCTTCCTTGCTTGGGATACACATTCCTTCTCCTTTCAGTTTTCTGATTGGTGTTACAGCATTCCTGGCAAAACCACAGACTGAGGATGACTGGATGTACTTTGAATTCCTCCCTATAGCAGGCTTTTCTTGCTCCTCCCATCCCTTCAAGGCACTGCCTCATTCCATTCTTTTCTCTTTTACCCCTCCCCCCCCCCCAGAACTTTCCCTAGCTTCCTGTCCTGATCTCTATATGCAGGTATAGGTGAGTCAAGCCACGAGTCCTTCAATCTTCCTACAGAGTTCCACTTCCCCTGCCAGACTTCAGCAGTGGGCTGGTGTCAAGTGCAGAATTGTAGGAATTTTGCAAGTTTAAAGTGTGACCCAAGCTTGGTGACAGAGCTCAGAAAAGCTGATCTTGGTCCATGAAGTAGCTGTGTGAAGGCTATTGTCCAGCAGATCCTGATACAGAAAGCTAAGTGGAATGGAAGAGGCAGGCTTGAAGCCCTAAATAAAGGGATGGAGCCACCAGATAAGAGATATTGAGAAGCCCACAGCCCACTCTTCTCTTTCTTTTTCTGCTTTAGGAAGTAAGTGCAATTTCTTCCTTCCTTCCTTCCTTCCTTCCTTCCTTCCTTCCTTCCTTCCCTCTTCACTCTCTCCCTCCTTCCTATTTTCTTCCTCTCCTTCCTCTCCTTCTTCTTTCTTTTCTTTCATTCAATTTACCTAAGAGCTTTATGAAATATAATTCACATGCCACACAATTCACTTATTTTGGGTGTATAATTCAGTATCTCTTATTGTATTCACAAAGCTGTGCCGCTATCACCACAACCGATTTTAGAGCATCCGCCTCCCCCCTCAACAAAACCAGTGTCCCTTTTCCTCCCATCCCACATCCCAGCCCTAGGCAACCACTAACCTACTTTCTCTCTTTGCAGATTTATCAATTCTGGACTTTTCACATAAATGGAATCATACAGTATGTGATCCTATCTCACTAGTTTCTTTCCCTTAGCATGCTGTTTCCAAAGTTCATCCATGTTGTTGCCTATATCAGTACTTCATGCCTTTTGATGGCTAAATAATGTGCCACTGTATGAGTATACTATATTTGTAGTACTTGTTTATTGATTTATAAATTAATGGGTGTTCGGATTGTTTCTACTTTTTGTGTTTTTTTAAATTTGTTTTTAACATTTCTTCATTTTTGAGACAGAGAGAGACAGAACATGAGTGGGGGAGCACCAGAGAGAGAGGGAGACACAGAATCCGAAGCCCAATCTGAATCCAAGCTGTCAGCACAGAGCCTGACGCAGGGCTCACACCCCTGAACTTCAAGATTGCAACCTGAGTCGAAGTGAGACGCTTAACCGACTGAGCCACTCAGGTGCCCTGGATTGTTTCTACTTTTGGGTTGTTATGAATAATGCTGCTATGAACATTAGATATAAGCATTTGTGTGGAATTATGTTTTCATTTATCTTAAGTATATACCTAAAAGATTGTTAAGTCATAGGGTAACTATATTTATCCTTTTGAGGAACTTCCAGGCTGCTTTCCAAGTGACTATGCCAGTCAGGTTTTCCTCTTGCAGTGTATGATGGTCCCAATTTCTTCACAGAAATTTCCTTCCTTCCTTCCTATTTATCTTTTCAAGTATACTTCTCTAAGTGGTGTGAAATGGTATCTTATTGCAGTTTTGAATTGTATGTCCTTAATGGTTAATAGTGGCAAGTGTTGTTTCTTATAAGTTCCCAGCTAGCTTTCATTTATACTCCAGGGAACGGGACTACAATGTTAGAAAGATTAACGAATAAAATATGTTAAAATAAATCCAATTCATTTAGGATAGTAGATGCTTTAGACTTCAGTTCTACTTTTCGTAGAGCTCATGTTCAGTCCTCATCTCTTAAATGAGATTATAATCTTTTGCCCATTTTATTTCCCTGAGTTGTCATGAATATTGAATAATGGCATGGAAGTATTTGGTGGAGTGAAATGTACTATACAAACATGGAGGAAGGAAAATGTCAAGAGAGTTTGCTAACAAAAGAAGCCTTTCCAGCTAGATCAGAACAGATATTTGTACAGCAAAAACAGTATTCTGGGCCTATTCAGTGTGGTGTAGACCTGTGGTGTAGAAATCGCCATATTCCTGTGCTTGTTCCAAGTTAATTTCTAGGTCTCTGCTTGAGATGCTAAGGGAGAGGTCGTGGTTGATTGCCTAAGAAAGAAGATAGCTCTTGCTCCCAGTCTCTTCCCTACCTAAGTCTCTTTCTCCACTATTTCCCTATGTCAGACACAGAGATAACTGATGGACTCCACTAGAAGATCATTAAGCCTGTCCCAGTTTTGCTTCTTAAAGTCTCTAGATACAAGGGTAGAACATCTTGCTGACATGGAATTCAGCTCTCAGGGTTCTACAGTTGCCTTGGGTCTTTTCCATAGTCCAGAGGAACATAGAATCTTTGCCTCCTGAACTGAAGTCAAAGCTTCATAGAGGATAAATTGCCCTATCATTTGAGTGAGTAAGGAAAGAGCTAAACTCAGAGAAGGATCATTTAACACAAGTGACCTCAACCCCACAGGAGAGACTTTTACAGTGAGCATGGAAACTAAACACTGAAAAACTCTAGAAATTCCACCATCTGAGGGCAAGACAGCTTCTTCCCTCCACAACAGTGGAGAGCTGAAGGTATAATGCTGCAAGTCCCAGAATTGTTTCAGAATTTGAAGAGGTTAAAGAGCACCCCCACAATTAGATCAATAGGAAGAGTGTGGCTCAGACCAATAATGAAGTCTGTAATAATAAAAGTCATGTAAGACACAGGAAGCTGGGAGAATTACTTATCCTGAGACTCCTTTTACTGTACATTCCCCACTGACTTTGAGATCTTGCCAAATTCTCCTACCACAGACATCTGTCTATTCCTGTTGATCATGACTCCTTAATACCCAGATCAGTGGCCCGTATCTGTTAACTACTCAAGATCCCATCTTCTATGCCCTGTGATTCTCACAAGGGCTCATACCCACACTTCACAAGATGAAGTACTAACAGCCTATACCCCAACTCCGTCCATGTCCATGTATTCCTTTCTAGGAATTTGTACCTCCTCCTGTGAGAGAAAAGAAAGACTGGGTAAGTCCAGAAATCACAGAACACACCCTGTTTTAGAAAGGTTAATACTGAGGTCAGAAAAGCAAGACCCAGGCAGACTATTCTAGAAACCCAACAGGGGACATGAAAAATGCAAAAATGACATTTCTAGTTTCTAGAGCCTGTGATACTATTGGGAGGCAAAGAGGAGTCTAATTTACTTTCTTTAGATGATCCCTGAAAAGGAAGTCATGCCCTGCTTTCCTTCCCCCCTCCTTCCTTTCTACCTTCCTTCCACAAGCCAACTCTGAATAATTAATATGTTCTGTATATTAGATATTCACATAAGAATACAGAGATGATCCCTTATCCTAGAGTTCAGTGTATTTTTCTTCAGCCACTTGTTTCCTATCATTCATACATACGTCTCAGAGATCTCAATGAATCCTCTAACTTTAACCCCCACATATTATGTTGGCTCACAAATCTATACTGTCTAGTGGCTAGGTACTTGGAAATGAGAATGTATTTAATCTCATCTGAATGATATCTAGGTAATGCAAACTGGATTTAAAGCAACAAAAACATGCTTTTTTTTTCCCCATCTTGGTGTAGATCCTCACCATCCTCCCAATCATTCAGATTCCTCCTTCTCCTCTTTCCAATATGTTGCTGTCACAGTGCCTAATCTTTCCAGCTCGGCAGTTTGTATTATCAGTTCTTTCCTATTTTCAATATATTGCCGTATTTAGTTTCTTCTGGTCTGTTTCAATCATCTGTAAGTTGACCTCCCTGGTTTCAGCACTGTGTTCCTCCTAGCTGCCACCTATCCAGACACCTAAAAGATGTACCCAAAATACAAATAATTGCACTTTCCACTGCCTATACGATAATAAAAATCAAACCCCATAGAAGATATTTATTGAATGGAAAGTAAACTAGCAGACACATTACAGGACCATGCCTATTCAGTACCTAATATGCCAGTTAACTTTTGGCAAACATATGTAAGTTGAGTTTCTCAGAGTTCTTGGTAAAGCAGATTTCTATCTTTTGTTATGTTTTCTGTGATAAGCTGAATTTCAGGAGCAAAAACTGAGTCTTTAAAGGCCTATGAAGAGTGAGGGTGGTGGATTGGGCTTGCATGAAATTGGGTTTCAACATTTCAGGGAAATAAGAGTCAAGCAAATAAGAGATATCAAGAAAAACTTGGAAAGAGAATGTGAACTGATTCGAAAAATGAAAAGATATTTTAAAAACAGCAAAACAGTGTGATGGTTGACTTGGAATTTTGGAATGGCTAATCTCAGGAGAAATACAAGTCATAGAAAAAATGCAAGTTGTATTAATGGAATCAATTACCTACCATTTGATTTTTTGAGGTGTTGGTTTATCTTCCTGTTTTAAAAAGCCTTTGATGAAATGAGTTTTGAGCTAATTCCTGTGCTAGATATCATTCTTCCCTGCATCTTTCCTAGACTTCTCCTTTAAAAGAGGCTTCTCCTTTAAAAAAAATTTTAGGGGTGCATGGGTGGCTCAGTCAGTTAAGTGTCAGACTCTTGGTTTTGGTCTGGGGTTCACAGGTTCAAGCCCCACATCAGGCTCTGTGCTGACAGTTCAGAGCCTGGAATCTGCTATATGGATTCTGTCTCCCTCTCTCTCTGCCCCTTGCCCAATCATTCTGTTTCTCTCCCTCTCAAAAATAAATAAAACATTAAAAAAATTTTTTTTAGTCCTGGGTGGCTCAGAAAGTTAAGTGTTTGTCTTCTGCTCAAGTCATGATCTCGCAGATCATGGATTTGGGCCCCACATTGGGCTTTGTGCTGATGATGTAGAGCCTGATTGTGATTCTCTCTCCCCTCTCTCTCTGTCCCTCCCCTTCTTGCAAAATAAATAAACTTTAAAAAGTTTTTGATTATTGAAGTATAGTTGACATACAGTGTCATATTAGTTTGAGATGTACAGCATAGTGATTTGACAATTCTCTACATTGCTCGGTGCTCACCACAGTAAGTGCAGTCACCATCTGTCATCATGCCAAGTTATTACATATTATTGACCATATATTCCCTGTACTATACTTGTTCATCTCTGTGACATTTATTTTGTAACTGGAAGTATTTATACCTCTTAATTCCCTTTATCTATTTTGTCCCACCCCAGGCCTTCTTTTTTTTCTTGTTTTCTTTTTTTTTTTTAACATTTATTCATTTTTGATAGAGAGAGAGACAGAGTATGAGCAAGGGAGGAGCAGTGAGGCACAGAATCCGAAGCAGGCTCCAGGCTCTGAGCTGTCAGTATAGAGCCCGACAAAGGGCTCGAACTCACAAACCATGAGATCATGACCTGAGACAAAGTTGGCCGCTTAGCTGACTGAGCCACCCAGACACCCCGTAGGCCTTCTTTAACATCAGGGCTCCCTTGAGCTTTCTCCTTGGCCTTTTGCTCTGTTTCTTCAGGGTGCTCTCCCTGGAAAGACGTTCTTTCAGTGTGCTCCCTTGAATATCACTTCACATTTCTCTTCTTCTTACTTGTATTCTTCATCTCTTAACCCACCTCTTCTTCTTCATGTCCTTCATTAAGATGTGAGAGGAAGAAATGTGGATATACATCTAGAGTTATTTATCCTTACTCCCCACCGACACATTACCACCAGCTCCCAAGGAGAGAAAACCAGCTATTTCCCAGATCCATTCTCTTTCATCTAAACTCAATAAGCGCATTTTCCTCTGCACTAAAGCAATAGCTAGACATTTACTCTCCCTAGATTTAGGCATTTGTTACCTCTAGACCTCCTTACCCTGCTCACTGCTGCCAGGTGATCTTTTCATACATGACATTTATAAATTCAGAACATGTCATTTCCTCCCTATCTCCTACCATTATACACACACACACACACACACCTTATTAAAACTCTTTAGTGGCTTGCCAACAATGTTAAGATAATTCAGTGGGGAAAGAATATGGTCCTGGGGCAACTAGATATCTACAAGCAAAAGAAGAAAATTGGACCTCTATCTCACACAATAAAAATTAACTCAGAATAGATTATAAACCTAAATATAAGAGCTAAATTATAAAAATTAAAAATTTTTAAATGTTATTTTTATTTTATATTTGAGAGAGAGAGACAGACAGACAGAGTGCAAACAGCGGAGGGGTAGACAGATGGAACCAGAATCTGAAGCAGGCTCCAGGCTCAGAGTTGTCAGCACAGAGTCCGATGCAGGGCTCCAGTTCACGAGCAGTGAGATCATGACCTGAGCTGAAGTCGGACGTTTAACTAATTGAGCCACTCAGGCACCCCTAAATTATAAAAATTTAAAAAGTATATAGGAATAATTCTTCATGACCTTGCATTAGGTAATGCCTTCACAGTTATGACAAAAGTATAAGTGATAAAAAAGGAGTTTCATCAAAATTCAAAACTTGTTCTTGTAACGAATGCAATCATGAAAATGAAGAGACCATCTGGGAAATAATAGGTACAAATCATAGAATTCATAAAGGATTTGTATCTAGAATATGTAAAGAATTTGTACTTAATAATAAAATGACAAATAGCCCATTTAAAAAAATAGGCAAAGGATCTGAATAGACACTTCTCCAAAGAAGATATGCAAATGGCAGTAAAGTGTATGAAAAAAATGTTTAACACCATTAGTCCTTAGGGAAATGCAAATTAAAATACCAATGAGAAACCACCACATGCCCACTAAGATGGCTATAAAAGACTAAGATGAGCATAAGAAATACTGGCAACGATATGGAGAAATTAGAATCCTCTCCTTCTGCTGATAGGAATGTAAAATGGCGTTGAAAAACAATCTGGAAGATTCTCAAAACAGTAAATGCATGAACTGGCAATTCTACTCTTATGTATATACACCCAAGAAAAACAAAAAGCCTATGTTTAAGAAAATTGTACAAGAAAATTCATAGTCACATTATGCATGAAAGTAAATAGTAGAAACAGTCTAAAATGTCTAAAAACTGGGGTGCCTGGGTGGCTCAGTTGGTTAAGCATCTGACTCTAGATTTCAGCTCAGGTCATGATCTCACTGTTCCTGAGTTTGAGCCTGGGTAAGCCCTGTGTTCACAGCTCAAAGTCTGGAGCCTGCTTGGATTCTGTCTCCCTCTCTCTCTGCCTCTCCCCTGCTCGCATTCTGTCTCTCTCTCAAAAAATAAATGAACATTAGAAAAGAATTAGGGGCACCTGGGTGGCACAGTTGGTTAGGAGTCTGACTTTGGCTCAGGTCACGATCTCAACATTTCGTGGGTTCGAGCCCCACATCAGTCTCTGTGCTGTCAGCTCAGAGCCTGGAGCCTGCTTCCGATTCTGTGTCTCCCTCTTTCTGTCCCTCCCCTGCCCACACTCTGTTTCTTCCTCTCTCAAAAATAATAAACATTAAAAAATTACACACTGATGAATGGATAAACAAAATGTGGAAAATCCATACCACGGAATACTATTAAGCCCTCAAAGGAATAAAGCACTCATACACGGTACAATATGAATGAACATTAAAAGTAGTATACTGAGTGAAAAGAGCCAAGTTGCCCAACCCTCTGTCCTCACTTCTATCAGGACACTCTCTTCCTGGTAGGCGCCCATCGGACAATCCTCTTTCACAGACGGGGTCTGGCTCATCTCCTCAGTTCTCTTGGGGCAAAAAGTTTGCCCTTCCTTTTCTTCTTAAGAGTTGCTGTGCTACTGAAACCTTATGGTTACAGCTCTTAGGCTTCGTAAGCTTTACACGGATTCACAAGGACCTAAAAACACGTTATCTACCATCTTTTGGTACATAGGTCACACAGGTTAAAATTGCAGATACAAAATTTAAGTTAATAAATTTTAATGTCTTTGCAAAACATACCATTATGATGGGAGGCGGTTTTTACCTACTCGTATTCGTTTGGATTTTTTATTCAGGCGATTTAATTAATAGCGCGTACGGGTATATTATCAGTGTTGCTCAACCCTGACACGAGGTCAGAAAACTCCGGGAAAGCCAAGACGATGCACAAGTGCGCTCCAGGCGCTCAGGTGCTCTCCAAGGGCCCAGACTCGTGGCTCCCAGGTGAGCCGAACAGCGCCCCCGCTGGCAGGTGGGGCCCCGGCCACCACCCCAGGAGTGTGGCCCCGCGCGGCCGGACGCGCCGGCCCTATCAGCGACCTCCAGCCCTCGCCTTGCCCCGCCTCTGGGCCCGGAGTCCCCGGGCAGGGGTGGAGGCTGCCGCGCCTGCGAGTCCTCGGCTCCGATCCGGGCCCCCGAGTCCAGGTTAGTGAGCGAGTCTGTTTTCTGGCCAGCGCCGCTGGCGCCGCTGGCGCCGGGTACCGCCCGTCCTGCAGGCTGGGGTGCGGGGGGACGTCGTGGGGTGGATCTCAGCGAGGGAGACCTCTGCGGTTTCGAGTTGACTCGAGTTTGGCAAGGCAGCGCGGAAGGCCCGGCGACCCCTGGCTTGGGAGCCGGGAGTGGTCTGTATAAAGGGTGGTGTTGGGGGGCGGCAGGCACGATGCGGGGGAGGCGAGGTGCGGCCCTGGAAGTTACCGGTTCGGGAATGGGCGCAAACCGTGGGACGGCGTGGATTCCGAGGTCAGCACCCCCTCCCCCGTCTCAGCCTCTCTGCCCCAGGAAGTGACACCGCTCATCCTCCCCCCGGGAGGCCTTGACCTCTCGCCAGGGGGCTGGGGAGTGAGCCTTCCGCCCTCGCCAGACCTGCCAGCCTGTTCGAAGGCGGGGCTGGCCCTGGAGTCCTGCCTTTCAGGAAAGGAGCAGGCCCCGCGCCCTCTGGCCTTCACTATCTACTTAAAACTACTAGGGGAGTCTTGTCCACCCGGGGCTGCTCACAGCCGGATCCTCTCTGGCTTCTCACTCTTTCGACGTGCTGGCCACCGAGAGATGTTTGCCTTTCTGTGATGCGTCACTTACTGTCACTTAGGGCCAAGGTGAGAGGGCAGTATAAGACATGAAGTCCCTTCCCTTTCCGAGTTCCTGATATAGACGGGTTTATCGTTATTTCCTTTCCATTCTCACCGCAATTCAGTGAATTCAGATTGTGACAGTGACAGCATTAATTAATCAATGGAGGCAGAAATCTGTGCTTGAGAACCCCCTGTGTCCAAATTCGGCCTCTGACCCTGACCTCTTTGAACTTGTCTCTCCCATCTATAAAATGAACAGAGTAATATTTGTACCCTAGAGTTTTGGTGAGGATTAAGTGTGGGTTTAAACACATAGGCGACTGCAAAGAGTAACTTATTAAGTCATTATTCTTGACAAACTCAATGCCAAGTTTTTAAAATCCACAATTAAAACGATTTTTGCAAGGATAGAGTGAGGAACACAATACGTTAAAATGCATTATAATAAATAAGAATATGGCTAACACCTAAAAAGTTAAAATTGAACAAGAGTTTTAAAAATTTGGGATTTCAAGTGGAATTCACAAATGCACGGGGAAAATAAGGATTTTATGAACTATTGTTTAGGGGAAAAAAAAAACCTCAGTTAATGGATTATCTAAAACTCCTGGAGAAGAAGAAAACGTGTGCAGGGCCATATTTTAAGAATTTGCAAAGTTACTACAAGCTTCAGAAATGAATGGGATAGAGATTCTTCCCAAGTAAATTTAAAAAACAATTGAAGCTGATTATATTCCAATTGAAATATTTAGCAGGTGCCACCTGTTAAATAATACATTCCAGATAATAGGTTAAAGTAGAATATAACCCTACACAAAGGGCTAAAAAAATACTATTATTCCCTAAGCATGAGAAACCAAATTCATTTATGAATGTAGTTTCCACCTGATTAGGTTTTTACTGCATTTTGAGTAGACCTCCCAGTTGAGGGGCAGGTGGGGGCAACCCTGCCCATCTTATTTCTAACTCATTCTGAGCGCACCCCCCCCCCCCAGCCTGTGCTAACCTTTAGTAGTCCCTGCCCGATCACTGACTTTCTTTTTATGAAGCCGTTTGATACTTAATTGTGAGCTTTTGTTCTATCAGATATTTCAAATCTAAATATCAGCCCATTCTCTGACTCTTCCTCTCCCCCACCCCTTTCTAACTATTTTGCTCCCTGCGTTGCATCTGCCTGAGGAGGAAGCACCCTTATCTAAAAACTGTGCTTCTGAAGCCTTCCTGTGTATGGGCGTCACCTGGAGACCTTTATTAAATTGCAGACACTGAATTGGCCAGGGTGAGGCTGAGATTCTGCATAAAGACTCCAATGGATGCCAATGCTGAATTAGCCAACTGACCTTCTTTTTCAGGCATCTGCTTCTCATTTAATAGTTCCACCAGGTTTTGAATTTGGCCTCTTTCATTTGCAAATTTGATCCTCAGAACTCCAGCACCTCAGGCTCTGGGATCTGCACTCTTACTGCCAGGCTGTCATCTCTACCCAGCCACTCCCGCTCTTGAGACTGGCGTCCAAGGGAGACTGAGCTGACCTGCTCTATCCCCTCTGGGCTGCGCTCCACTGCCACAGGTGGCTAGGGGCCTTCAGGGATCTGGGCAAGGGTTACTCAAACATGCCAGCTCTGTGCTCCCCTCCTTCATGATTTCTTCCTTTCTGCAGCCTCCACTTTATACCCTTTGACAAGACATCAACTCTTACATCATCTTTTCTGTTCAAAAATCTTTCTCTGTCTTGACTATCTATAGTACTGCATTAGGTGAACAAGAAATATAGACATATAATGGGACCACATATGTAATTTAAAATTTTCTGGTGTCCTCATTAAAAAGAAGAAACAGGTGAAAGAGATTTTAAAATATATTTTATTTAACTAGGATGTGTAATCAATATAAAAACTGTTACTGTGTTTTAGATTATTTTTTTCTAACAAAATCTTTGAAATCTGGTGTATATTTTATATTTAAAACATCTCATTTTTGACTAGCCACACTGCAAATGGTTACCATATTTGACAGCTCACATCTAATTTATGCTTCGAAGATCAGAAAGTCAAGTCTTAATTTTTCTCAGTACGTTTTTTCTTTGTTCTGTTTTTGTCAGCTCTAATGAGTTATATTTTACGTCTATTAAGTTAATCAACTTTAAGCATACAATTTTATGAGCTTTGATATGTAGACAATTGGTAACCACCAACATAATCCTATATAAAGGGCATTTCCATCACCCGAAAAGTTCCTTGTGTTTTGTTGCAAATAATCCTCTTCTCAGTCCTGGGCTTTGGCATCCACTAGTCAGTTTTCAAGTAGTATACTGGTTTTGTTTTTTCTAGGATTTCATATAAATGGAATCCTACTGAAACATAACTTTGGTATCTAGCTTCTTTCCCTTTGTATAATGCTTTTGAGATTTATCTTCTTGTAAGTATCCATTCCATTTTAATATTTGCTAATATGCCATTGTATGGATATCCCACAATTTGTTCATTTACCAGTTAATGGATTTATGGATTATTCCAGGTGTTGGGTACTATAGCATTACATTGCTTTTATGAGACAGAAATGCCCCGTGGTCTGTCCTGTTTGTGAAGGTCACAACTGGAACCCCAGGGCTCGTGTGCTTTCAACTAGGCAGTGCATTTGTGAGCTGGCTCTTTCTATCCTAGACAAGGCTCCAGCTAGGCCAGCAAATGGCTTCCACTCCATACATGCATACATACATACATATATACATACTTACACATACATAAGGAAGATGTCTTTAAAAAATTCTCATGTAATTTAAGACAATGGTAATCTATTTTAACAACTGAAAACTTCTAATAATGAGAATAAAATAGTGTTTTTCAGTGAGATGGACATCTAACTTCAGCAAAGACAGAAAATAAGGTTGGAGTAAATTCTAGCATTTCTAGTCATTTAGTTAGAGAAGCTTCTAGCTTTCTTAACTGGCCCTTGTCCCAGGAACAGAGACAACTGGCTCAGGTTGAACCTTCTCATGTTGTCCTTCAATGCCATCTCATTAAATCTGGTTATGAATTGAAAGAGTGGATTTTCCTTGTAGGTCCAAAGGAAGTAAGAAGATATGAAAAGCAGTAAGAAAGTGATTCATGAATTCTCATAACAGATACTTATTTTGGGCTATCCATCTACCAGACTTTTCTCTGTCCCTGGTAAAGGTATCCAGAGGCCCTTTTTCTCATGGAGAGAGGTAAGAGCACCGGAAGATCAGAGACCAGTGCCAGCTTAGGTATAGCCGTACTAGTTTTTGAGACTGTCCTATGCATTGGCACAGACAATTATCACAACTCTACTCCTAAGGGAGGAATGACTCAGCAGTGCACAAAAGATGAAGCCACATCTCAGATCAGGAATTATTCCAGTGTTCCAAAACTAGACACTGAGACATTCAGGATTTAGACCTGGGTCCATGTTCCTCTAGTACCAGTGCCTTCTTTTCTGCCCTATGCTGCCAGGGTAAAGGAAGCAGCCTGAGTCGCGGAGGGGATGCCAGGAATGAAGCAGAGTTGGGCTGGGGAAGGAGCCTGCAGATGACTTAGGAAAAGCTGTTGGATGCTTTTAAAAGCTAGGAAGAACTGGGCTTCCATTCTGAATTGGTGCAGCCAAAGAGTGAGACCAGAGCTGGTCAGGATATGGACAGAAACACACGGAGCCACTTCATGACCAGAGTGCCGTTGCAGGTGCTGTGAGTAGCATGAAGAAAACGTTCTCTCCCTTTAAAGACCAGATGGGTCACTGATTAATAACCTGAGCTTCAAAGCTGCATAAAACTGGATTGTAATTTTTACTTTGTCACTTACTCTGAGACTTTTGGTAATTAAATGTATTTTTAAGAAATTCACTTTTCACGTTCAGAAAATAGGCATTATTAAACTTCCTTGATAGAATTATTGTTGGGATTGCTTACACAGTATCTATAAAGAGTTCAGCCATCGCCTAGCACACAGAAGTGATCGGAAAATGGTATTGATGATTATTTCCTTCATACATACTTCATATACACCGGTCTGCATTAATCATGGTTATCTATCTTTGTGTCTTCAAGAGTGGATTTGTCTCCTGCTGGGAGTCTAAATTGTATATGCCCTCAGGGAGTATTTGTTTCATTCATCATTATCTCCCCACAGCAGCTATATAAACATGCTTGACTCTCCAGTCCTCTCCCATCACGTGCCTTGTATACAAACTGAGTCAGGGAGAGCTCTGCACTGGAGGTCATGGGTAAGCCCTATCCTCTTCTTTCTTCCTCTCATGCACTTAGTTTATTGAGATACAATTCTCATATGATGAATTTTACCCTTTAATGGCATGCAGTGTTTTTTGGTATAATCACAAATATGTTCAACCAGCACCACTATCTAATTCCAGAATCTTCATTACCCCATAAAGAAACTCCAAACCTATGAGCAGTCACTCCCCATTCTGTCTCCCTCAGCAACAAATCTATTTTCCATGTCTAAGATTTGCCTACTCTGGAATCCTATAGTATGTGATCTTTTGAGTCTGGTTTCTTTCTCTTCGCCTGATGTTGTCAAGGTCATTCATGTTGAAGCATGTATCAATACTTCATTCCTGCCTTCCTCCCACTTTTACACACTTCTAATCCATTAGTGATTCGATACTTCCCTGAAATGCTATAAGACCTTTTTGTCCCTTTATACATGTTCCTCAGGTCTTTCTCTGGGGACTGTTCCTATACTACAAGGGCATGTGGCCTCAATGACCCCCCCCCTCGCCTCTCTCCCCTCCCAACACATGGGTCCCTTAAGGCTCCTGTCAAAATTTACAACAGGCCCTGGTAAAATTTCTTCATCAAGCAGGACCTTTCTCATTTCCACATCCCTAAAGCACCAGGTCTGTGCGTGAATTTTACCATCTTTACTAACAAACGTCTGGTTAAAGTTCTGAGGTTGAGGAAAGCACCTTGAACTAGGACTATGGACATGTTAGGTTTTGCCAACTCTATGACTTACAAGCTGTTTGATTTTATAATGTCACTTAATGTCTGTCTCTATTTTATCAAAGAGCCAAAAATACTCTTATTTATTCAGTTTTTCTATGAGGGATAAAGAAATCAGGGGAATGTGATTTCTAAATCACAACTAGGTATAAAAATATTTCCTCATGTTATTGTGGTCATTGCTGGTGCTTTTGTTTTTTTCTGGGAAGGTGACCATGAGGGATGAAAGGGCTCTGTGTGGAACAGAACTGTTAGAAGGTGGAAGTATCTTTGCAATAAATGACTCTCACAGGAAAGCTCATGAGGAAGGAGGTTCTGGATTTTTATTCCTCAAAAGTTGAGGACCTTATACTTGAAACCAGTGTAACACTGTCTGTTAACTATACTGGAATTAAAGTTTAAAAATAAATCTGAGGATCCATGTAGCCAAGTAGCAATAGATCCACTGCTAGTTCTGAGGTACAGTAATGAACAAAAACAGTCTGTTTTTGAACTTAAATTCTATTGGGAGGATTCAGGCAATTGAAGATATACATTTAGGTGGTGATAAAAAGTACAGCGAAGCAGGTTGTTATATGAGGAGTGATTTTTATGGGTGGCCATGCTTCAGTTAGGCTAGACAGCCGACTTTTCTGAAAAGAGAGCATGAAAGAAGAGTGTAGCATGAAGTCCCTGAGTCAGGCGAATATTAGGGTGAAGGATCTTTCTTGAAGCAGTAACAGTGAGTGCAGACATCCTGAGGCAGCTGTGCATTTTGGTGCTTTTAGCACTGAGGGTGTGTGTGATGGATGAGAAAAGATCAAACAGGTGGTGGCTCACACAAGGCCACTTGTCATGAGCCACAGTTGGTCCCTCCATCCAGTAGGACTAGAGAGAGAGTATAATTCTTGCTCTAGCAAGACCACAAATTGACGTCCAGTATGAGCTGGGGTAAATAACATGTTTGCAGCCAGAATAAGAAGCCCTTCTTGCCCCAGGTATCTGATCTCTTAGTCCAGGATACTTGTCACCCTTTTAATCACCCTAATTTCTTTTCTTTTCTTCCTTTCTCTCTCTCCCTCTTTTTCTTTCTTTCTTTTTAAGTTTATTTACATTTGAGAGAGAGACAAAGCATGAGTGGGTGAGGGGCAGAGAGAAGGGGACACAGAATCCGAAGCAGGCTCCTGGCTCCGAGCTGTCAGCACAGAGCCCAACGCGGGGCTCACATTCATGAGCTGTGAGATCATGACCTGAGCTGAAGTCAGACACTTAACTGACTGAGCCACCCAGTATTCACCCTCTTTTCTTACTCTGACCCTTTTTTGTTTGCCCATCTACCCAGGATCTGTAAGCAGGAAGTGCCTTAGAAGTCCTGGCCGGACAGTCAGGAGCCAGGAGTGTAGCTACAATGACCTCAGCAGTGCTGGTGGACATACAAGAGGAGGTGACCTGCCCCATCTGCCTGGAGCTCCTGAAGGAGCCCCTGAGCATAGACTGTGGCCACAGCTTTTGCCAGACCTGCATTGCAGGGAACAGCATGGAACGGGTGACGGGCCAAGAAGGGGAAAGCAGCTGTCCTGTGTGCCAGACCAGCTATCGGCTTGGGGACCTGCGGCCGAATCGGCACCTGGCCAACATAGCAGAGAGGCTCAGAGAGGTGGTGTTGGGCCCCGGGATGCAGCTGAAGGCAAGTCTCTGTGCGCACCATGGAGAGAAACTCCAGCTCTTCTGTAAGGAAGATGGAAAGCTCATTTGCTGGCTTTGCGAGCGGTCTCAGGAGCACCGCGGCCACCCCACGCTCCTCATGGAGGAGGTCGCCCACGAGTACCAGGTGGGGGCCCACACAGAGGGAAGGCAAGGAGGAGCACGGGGCCTTGGCACGAGATTGTAACTTTTCTTCATGCTGCAGTCTAATTTCTTTGTAGTTTTCCCATTTACCTAGAGGATGAACCTAGACAAGGTCCCCACTGCCCAAGGGGAGAGACTTTATCTCTCTCTTGGTGCTCAAGACCTGCCCTGCATGAGCATTGGATGCTGCGGGGGAGGGGGGGGCAGCGGGAGCAACTAGGGACCTTGGTGGATCTAATGTGGGGAATACACGGCAACAAGAGGGCTGTCCTTCGTGAGCAGGTTCTTTCCCTGGGAGGGAGACAGTCAGCCTGCCCCCACTGGGCATAAAAGATCCTCAGGCCTTCTGAGTTCTTCAGCCCCAACAGGACAGGCTTCTGAGGTCCGCATAATCTCTTCCCCATTCACTCTCTTCTGGGCACCGAGACAGGTTGGTGCCTGATCCTGCTTGATCTGATGTTTCTTTAAGGAAAAGTTCCAGGAGTCTCTGAGGAAACTGAGGCAAGAGCAGCAGGAAGCTGAGAGACTAAAAACCGTGATCATAGGGAAGAGGACATCCTGGAAGGTAAGAGAGATTCTTCCTGAAGGTGTCCTGGGGCAGGAATCAGGGCAGGACGTGGGAACTGAGGGCAACTGGTCCTGTCTGCTCCATCATCTGACCGGAAGAGCTTCCCTTGCCCCGTCCTTCACTGCTACCCTGACAAACAAGGGTCTCGTTCTTGCTGTGGAGATGGGGAAGGAGGAGTTAGAGAATGAACACATCAGAAAAGAATTGAGGTTTTTGAAGATAGTTACATAGGTGAGGAATGGCCATTGGCGGCCCCCAATCCTGATTCCAGACCTTGTTCTATGGTTTCAAGCTCTGAAAGTTGCTGGAACGACAGGTCAGTCATTCCCACCTTGGTCCTCAGAATTGGAAGAAGAGGCCAGTGAAGACTCATGGAAGGCCATGGAGGCAGCTTGGAATCTAGACCTCACCCAGGAGCCACAGACTATATCTAGGAGGCCTAGAAAAGGTAGCCTGGGGCTCATGGTTTGGGAAGAGCAGAAAAGAGACTGGAAGGGAAGAACAGGTTCTACAGGACTTCCTCCCCCATTTGCTCCTCTCTCAGTGAGACCTGGCCCCAGAAAGCAGTGCTGAGCCTGACACCTTCCCAACCCCTGCTCCAGAGAGGAGACCCTCAGCTCAGCAGACTAGCAGCCTCTTTTTCTTGCATGTTCCTGAAGAATCAGATGGGACCTGAGAGACACAGGATCCAGACAGAGTTTAATAAATTGAGAAACATCCTGGACAAAGAAGAACAGCGACAGTTGAAAAAGCTGGAGGAGGAAGAGAGGAAGGGGCTGAGTATTTTAGAAGAGGCTGAGGATGAGCTGGAGCAGCAGAGCCAGTCACTGAGGGAGCTCATCTCAGACCTGGAGCTTCGGTGTCAGGGGTCGGCAATGGAGCTGCTGCAGGTGAGACTCGTGAAGGAGTCCCTAATCCCTAATCTGAGGGTCCAGGCAAAGAGAGACTAACTTTCTTTCCCTTCTTAAATGGGACTGATGACCTGGTTGGGGCAAGACAACATTTCGTTTGGTGCACTTGGGCCTCTTACCTGTTAAACTGTTCAGGGGTCATGGGTAAAGCATAGAAGAATTAAAGTACAAATGCTAGGGGAATGTCCATTTTTATTTATTATCTATAAACCATGGTCCAAAACTCTCTTTGATACAGGGATGTTTAGCAGCATCCCTGGTTCCACCCACTAGATGCCAGTAGCTCCACCCCCTGTCCATTCTGACAACCAGAAATCCTCCAGATATTGCCAAATAGCCCTTGGGCGGGATCTAATCCCTCTTCTCCCGTTGAGAGGCTGTATGCATTCAGCACCTTTTGTCTCTGAGTTGGGATTTGCCAGGAGGTACTTTTCTCTCAGTTTAGTCCCTAGCAAACACATACAGAGCTCAAGTACTTAGAGATTCTGTATGTAATCACCAACCCTTCTTTGTGCTACTGTCTTCTTAGGGCAGAGTCATTTATGGTGTTGCAGTAGAAGTTCAAACAAGTCTTTTTAAGGCACAAAGAACCCTGGAGTCGTATGTGTGTGTGTGTGTGTGCACGCGTGGGTGCATGCACACGCGCGCAGCGCGTGTGTGTTGGGAAGGTGCAAGGTGTCAAATCTGAAGAGATTTGATGCAGGAGCTTGAACTGAAGTTAAAATCTGAACAGCTTTTTTCTACACAGAGTAAATAGTGTGACTATGAAGTAGAAACAGGATGTACTTTGTAACCTTCTAGAACCTTCAGGCTGTTCCTTACTTTCTGTTTGCCTTCTTGCTTTCCTCTTCTCCCTTTGGTGGTGGAATAATCATTGCTTATTCTTGAGCCCTAGTGTTGGGGTCATGGGGTAGTTACATTCTGCCTATCGGAGCCTTCCTTCTGCACTGCTCCTGATTTCCCATCTTTGTTTTATTCTTCTTGCCCTTTTTCTTCATCTTTGACATTGGGTTACCCTGACATTTCTCCCTGCCCCCATACTTGCCCCTCCATAGACCCCTCAGGATGTAAAACTTGCTCTGTACGTGAAAAGGAATCACCAGTGTATGTCACTCACCCAGGCACCTGTGTAAATTCTCACACCCATTAGTATGACTTGCTCAGGAGGCCTCTTAACTTGAGTGCTGTCTCACAGTTTTTCTAGAGTTTTCCCAGCACGACGCATTCCTCTTCTCTTTTCCGTATCTGTGGGACACTGTTGCACAGTAAGATTTGATAGCTGATGCAAGCCCACAGCTTTCAAGTTCAAAATGTGACCCCTGAGAATAACACTAACATAAAGAGCCACAAAGTGGCACCCTGATTTGGCCATTTAGGTTCCGGAGTACAGCCATGCCTGAAGGCTGACCAGTCCTAGGTATTCGGTGTAAGTTAACACATCCACCACTTCTGCTGCTTCCCACATATAGGCCACCTTGAATTGCATTTCTGTCAAATGCAACTAAAGATAATCCCAACATAGAGAAAATAGACCAAACCATTGGCCTCTTCTTCGGTCATTTTGATAATGGGGCAGAGGTTAGGGAGACTAAGTGGGAGGCCATGAGGCAATTCTGCTCAAATGAGGCTGGAGGTGGCAATGATGACAGTGAGACCAGGTGGCTAAAAGAAGTTATGAGTGTGAAATGGACTGGCTTAGTCTAAGATGGGACATCAGGGTGAATGTAAAGTAGTTTTTAGGATGATACTTTGTCTAAATTTGGTGACTTAAATGAATGCTAGAAACACTGAGAAGGTGGAAGATTAAGAGACCTCATAGTTGCAGAAGAAGTAAGTTGTCCTTTAAACATTTGGAGTCTGTGGTGTCTGTGGCTGTAGATGGGAGAGATCTGAGCAGAAGTACTAATTTGGGAATCATCAACATGTGTGTGTGTCAAAATCAAGAAAACTGGATAAAGTCAGTGAGGATAGCATAGAGAGTTAGAAGAGGCAAAGTTTGAGAAATAAGGCTCTTGTATCTTTAGCAACTAGAATGTAAGCATCTCAAGGACAGAAATAATGATTTAATCATGTGAGATTCTCTAGTGCTAATAGATGATGTTCATATATAACATTATACACACATACACTATTGTCAAAATAAAGGTACTATTGTCAAAATAAAGGTACTATTGAGTGAGTTGAATCATTTCCCAACATTTCTACATAGGTTCTCAGGGACAGTCTACTTTGAGTTCTTATCTCCACTTTGTGGCCTCCATATTGGGTCCATCTTTATTTCCATGATATCATGGGGTGATGGGGATGGGATAAGGAATGTGGATGAGGCTGTGTTAGAGAACAAGGCCTATTACTCCTTGACTTAACATTTCTCTTTCCTCCCTAGGATGTGAGTGATGTCGTGAAAAGGTACGTGCAGGAGAACACAAGGTAGTTCCCTTGGATTGATGAAAGATCCCTATACCCATAGAGTTATCTTGCAGTCAGTAGAAAAGGAAAAAAGAAAAATCACAGGGCAGGAAAGATTTAGGACTATGATGTTCTGAGTTGATCATCATCAAAATTTTTGGGTTCCCCAAAATAAAGGGAATGACCTGGTTTCTATGGTAGGAGAATTTAAGTGATGGGGGGGGGGGAGTGGGCTGTGAGTGGGTGTCACAAATTGGGGACAGTAGTTCTTAAGAATAAAAAGTTGTAGTATCATTAACTCTCCAATATCCTATGGTGGAACCTCTTTGCCACAAAACTCTACCTGCTTCCAGCCCTGATTCCAGTAGTTTATAGCTACTTCAAACTACACAGCAGATATTCTTTGTCCATGTCTTTTTTCAGAGGGAAATTTCCCATCTGTGTTTCCCCAGGTCTGAGAATCAGCTCTTGGGGCATCTGCCTTCAATTTCCCTTTTCCCTTGGCTTTAAAACAGTCCTACCTTGCTACCTATTTCCCCTCAGACTTCCATTTTCCTCAGATCCAATAAAAATATAAACATAAGGTCTTGAGAAGAGTTGTTTTAGGGCTGGAACAAAACCTATTCTCTTCTCTATCACATACTCTAGAATTTCATTCATCAAGGTGACATCTAAGGTTGTCCACACACCCGATACCTTTATGCTCCTCACAAACACATGAAACATGGAAGCTGTTGTCCTTTCTGATGTCTTCACCCTTAGTTTGGAGGAGATGTCTCCTTTCTCCAACTGGCATAATTTTCCTGAAGACAGGCCTCCTTCTGAAGGCCTTTCTCCCTAGGCCTTTGGGAGACCTTAAGGCCTAAACTGATTCTTCAGAGGAAGCCCTTTACTCAGGATTCTCAGAGCCCTGACAGCAGGTTTCTGGCATTCTCCCTTCAACACGGCCCTTTGTAGTAGACCCTCCACGGTGGCACTGACCTTGTAAGCATTTTGTATCTGTTTTAGAGGTAGCAAAGGATTTCGCAGTCACGTTTATTTAATTTTATATAATCTTAGGATGTAGAGAGAGAAGGGAAACGATTGTATTTTACAAAAACAATAAAACAAACCAACCAAAATTAGTCTTTGAAGGGATAGATCTTACCAGTTTACACAGATGCTGAAAAGCGAGTTTTTAGTCCAGGTCCTTGGTTCCAATGCTAGAGCTCTTTGCTGAATTATGCTAATTTTCTTCAGGGAAGAGTATCACAGTTCTCCCAGGGACCTGGGAGATGAGGGAGACGGGTGTTGGAAGAACCTAAAGTCAGCAGTGTGGGAAATTTATAAGGTCTCTTCTCTCTAGAAGTGAGTTCTTGACTCTAAAGAAGCCGGAAGCTCTGCCCACCAAGCTGAAGAGTATGTTTCGAGCCCCAGATCTGAAAAGGATGCTGCGAGTGTTTAGAGGTGAGGAGAATCAGGGGACAGCTTTTGGATGTAGAATTATTGTAGCCCAAACAACAAAGAGAATAGAGCGTAGAGTTGATATTTGGGAATAGTGGTGCAGAGAGAGGTCAGAGAGGGCGAGCCATAGCGTCCACAAAAGATACAGTTCATATTTAAGGGGAAATGAGATGGCCAACTCACATCCTTACAGAAGTCCCTGCCCCTCACCCCCACCCCCAAATCTATGATCCATGATGGGGACACAGCAGACCTGAGACTATCAGTTCTGTGCAACTTGATTGACTCTGTTTATCATTACAGAACTGACTGATGTCCAGAGCTACTGGGGTAAGTAGCCACCATGGTGTTTTTGAGCAACATATCCTTATTCTCTTTCACATGTGTCCCCTGCCCCCCAACATACCCACACACTGTGACGCACACAAAGTGTTAATACCATCCTTCCATCGCCCCATGTAGTTCCAATTCCTGCACTTCTATGTTTCTTCTTCTCAGTGTCTTAAGACCCACATACCCATCCTCCTCTGCTGATGTTGTATCTTTTCCCACAGTGGACGTGACTCTGAATCCACACACGGCTAACTTAAATCTTGTCATGTCTAAAAACCGGAGACAGGTGAGATTTGTGGGTGCCACGCTGCCTGGGTCTTACCTGGAAGAGCATTATGACTGTGGAATCCTGGGCTCCCAACAGTTCTCCTCCGGGAAACATTACTGGGAGGTAGATGTGGCCAAGAAGACTGACTGGATCCTGGGGGTGTGCAGTAATTCAGCGGGATCCACGTACTGTTTTAACCAGTTTACAAATAATCGAAATGCCTACTCCAGATATCAGCCTCAAAGTGGATACTGGGTGATTGGGCTACATCATAAACATGAATATAGAGCCTATGAGGAATCTTCCACTTCCCTGCTCCTCTCCATGATGGTGCCCCCTCGCCGAGTTGGAGTTTTCTTAGACTATGAGGCTGGCACTGTCTCCTTTTATAATGTCACGAACCATGGCTTTCCCATCTACACCTTCTCTAAATATTACTTCCCTAGCACCCTTTCTCCCTATTTTAATCCCTGCAACTGTGTGGTCCCGATGACCCTGCGTCGCCCAAGCTCCTAAACATTCTGCCATCTCCACCCATACCTGAGGAGTACCCTCCACTCTGTGGTCCATCTGTACCTCAGTTCTCTCTTTTCTAAACTTCTGTACTCCTGAATTCTCTCACGCCTTTCCCTTTGAACATTTACTCAATGCTAGAATATACCCAGAGGTGATAGTGAACAACATCCCTGACTAATTAATTACAGATCTTTGGATGTGTGGGGGTAACTTTCACCATGTTACCATTAAGCATGATATTTGATGAGGTCCTTTTTGTTGTTGTTGATTCGTGGGATCAAATTTTTAGGAAGTTCTTTTCTACTTGCTATAATTTTTTTTATACTGAATGGAAAATTGAATTTCAACAGACTCTCTGTAATTATGGAGATTTTTTGAGTCATTTTTATTCTGTTATTGAAGTACATTGATTTGTTTCCATTTTTAAATGCAGCACAAAATCCTGAAATAAATCACTATTATTCTCCATATACAATATTGGATTTGCTTTTGCTAATACAGTGTTTAGGTTTTATTCCCATTCTGTTTATGAAAGAAATTGACCTGTAATGTTACATTCTTATAATTGTCAGGTTTTATAAAATGCAATAAACAAACAAAGAAATCCCTGTATTTTTGTGTAAGTATATATAGGATTGAATGCCAAAACCATTATAGGGTTAATTTTGATGGCTTTAAATTCAAAGAAAGAAATTTTAACTTCAGTTTTTACTACAACCTTCATGATTTAAAAATTTAAGGGTAGTAGTTGAAAATTTAAAACAAATTTCCCAAATTCATTGAAGAAGAAAAAGGAGAGAAGAAAATGATGAATCCAAAACAGATTTTTCTCCCAGAATGGAAGGAAAACATACAAAGAAATAATATAAAGAATTTCAAGAAAGAGAATGATTTTTTTTTCCAGCTTTCCCTCCTTTATGCTCAAATGTCAACAGCTTTGTGAAGGGGCCGCTATGACTTTGGCAGAGGTGCTATAAACTTTTGAGCCAGCTGTAAAAGAAAGCATGAGGTGGATGTGGCAGTGGAAACAGATACCAAGAAGTTAGCTAGAGCAGCTATCCAACATGGTAGCCAAGAGCTACCAGTGGGACTGAGCACTTCAGGTGTGTCTAGTCTGAATTGAAATGTGCTGTACATGTATATTGCACACCTGATTTGGAAGACTTAGATTATTTTTTTATATTTATTTATTTATAGAGAGAGAGAGTGGGAGAGAGTCAGAAAGAGAATCCTAAGCACATGGGGCTCAATCTTACGAACTGTGAGATCATGACCTGAGCTGAAATCAAGAGTCAGATGCTTAACTGGCAGAGACACCCATGCACCCCAAAGGCTTAGTTTTAAAAATATATATAAAGTAGCTTATAAGTTTTCTATTATAGATTGCAATGATAATATTTTGCACATACTGGAGTAAATATATATTTACTGCATTGGTTTCATTTTACTTTTTTGATGTAGATACTAGAAAACTTAAAGTTACATATGTGGCACACATTGCCTATCTATTTGATAGCTCTTACTGTAATGCAATTTCTATCCCTACAGGGATCCTAGTGTAGGCAGATAAATTCATCTCTACACTGACCCCCTGCCCCTCTGAGGCATTTCTGTAGAAGTAGGTAATGGCAGAGAGAAGATCTCAACATATCTAGAAATTTACAATGTGGAAGATCATAGAAAGAGATCATGGCCAGAGAATATGACTGCCTCATCTGGTCCCTGTCTTTAGCTGTCAGACCTGACTCATTAAGTAATCTTTATTAATTATAATATAATAATATTTAATAATCACTGAAGAGGTTCTAAATTTTGCCAATGGACTAAGAGGAATTAACAAAATAGTCCATTGAATAGAGAACAAGTTAGGACCAGTTATACTGCATGTTTTAAGATTAATTCATATCACAAAACAAAAGGGGTTGGAATGTGTTTGACTGTTTCGTTGCTACTGTTATTGATACTCCTATCAACAAGCCAATTTGTCTTCATATACAATGTAAGTTTACAGTCTTACTCCAGGGTTACTTGGAGTCTCTTGTTTGTTGTTATAATCTGTACATAAATATCTAATAGACTTCCCTTTTCTATATTTCATTTTATAATGGCATTCCAATTATATCACTATTGAATTACATGCCATGCAGCATATCAAAAATACCACCTTCTCTGATATATCATCTGCTTAATTTCAGTGGCTTCTAGAGCAACAAGGGCATCCTTGTGCTACAACAGAATGTTCAGATGGCTCTGTCTTTAGGATCATGGAATAAATCCAAATCCCTGTGATTTCTACATCAAAGACACATTGGAGGATGATTGGAATTTGTGGCAATGGCCATGCACTGATGGCACAAAACTTTCTTTGAGCTTTTGGATCTGCTAAGGAGCAGATAGTCTTTGAAAATTATACTTTATTAATGGCCACTGAATATTTGACCCATAATTTGTCAATCATGCTACCTAGAGACTATCCTCTTTTAGTTTGGACCAACAATGGATATTCCAAGACAAGTCAGGGAACCACTTAAAATGTATATACAAAAGAGTCAAAAGGAATTCATAATATTCAAAATGTAGGAATAACTACCTTACTTAAGAATGATACTAAGAAATATGAAAGTTGAATTGTATTTTATGTTGACTAAGGTAATGATGAAAAGTTTAAGTTGAAAGCTTATGCTGGGAAACAGTGAAATATGTCCGTATGCATATTTTGACTCCACAGTCAGGGATATCAATGAAGCTGTGAAGTAAAAGAAGTGAGAATATTAGCCCTGTATGATGAACCATATACGTTGCACATAGCTATTGATTAGAGCGTTATAAAATAGCAGAGACAAATGTATGATTATTTTGACTCTTGGGACTTGGTTATGGATAACATTGAATGGGTTGGACTCTGGGGAAAACAAAACAGCTTTCAGCTTTGTGTGGTGGTGGCACTGTAAATTTGGGCGATTGAAAAAAAGATGGCAGCCAAAGCATATTTGCCCAGACTATAAATTCAGGATCTTGGATTTAATCTGTGTGTAAATGGTCAACCATGATGAGTTAAGAAACCAGAAAACATTAATTGGGTATATTAATCTAGCAGTTGAGTTGAGGATAGACTGGAAGGGGGAAAGATAACGAAGACTGGAATATCAGGACACTGAAGTGCCTACCCTAGTAATATAAACTGATGTATTTTTTAAAAGTTTTTTTGTTTATTTTTGAGAGACAGAGAGAGACAGCATGAGCAGGCGAGAATCAGAGAGAGACGGAGATACAGAATCTGAAGCAGGCTCCAGGTTCTGAGCTAGCTGTCAGCACAGAGCCCAACAGTGGGCTCGAACCCATGAACTGTGAAATCATGACCTGAGCTGAAGTCAGATGCTTAACCAACTGAGCCACTCAGGCACCCCTATAAACTGATGTATTGAAGGATTACTAACCCACTGGAATAGATAGAATCTGGAAAGCAGTCCTTTCTATCTCAATGATAGGCACTGATATAAAAATACTCCCCATGACCTCTGTAATGGCTTCTAACAGTACAAGGCTGTAGGTATTGTCATCACCATTTTTCCAAAATAAGACTTCGAGGTTCAAGAATATTGTCACAGCTTCAAGGAATATAGCTGGGAATTGAAGATATTTTGTTAATTACTACATATTCATCTTCTCTGAATGGATTAAGGGGCAAAAGACTTTTCTGAACTGAATGAAACTGAGAAGGTTTTTCTGACTATGATTAGAGTGTCAGGGAAAGAGCAGAACAAAGGCATTCCCTGGGCAGGTAGCTATGTCCTATCCTTTTTGCTATAGAATGAAGAGTAGGGGTAATATAACATGGGTTTAGAAATTATTTGTCTGAAACCCCACCAATATTATCACTTCCATGACCTCTCTGACTGTTGAAATCTGACATCCCCATCTCCACTCTCAGGAGAGGAGCTTGGTGCTGAACTGACATAGTGAGAAGTTCAGGGATCCGAGCTCTGGTGAAGTTCACAGATAAACAACCTTCATCATCTCTGCATTGACTCAGTGTCTGACTCAAATATTAGCACAGGGTGAGCACGTGTAAACATAGTCACCTCCCTCTCTAGGTTCTACTTGCCTCATCTCTGCAATAGAAAAATCCCCTCCTGTTTTTGTTCCTGTATAACTCTCAGTATGGTGAAACCACTGAAAAGAAATCACAGGAAAGAAGGGCCAGTAGAGGCTTGTTAGGACCTGCCTGCTGATGGCAGCTACCACCAGGTCATTCTGTGGTCACACAACCACTTTGAGAACACATATACCTGAGGAAAACTATGCCATTGGAGGAGATGGAAGGACTAAAAATAGATGTGGTGATACTACTGAGGTTGGTGGTCAGCTGTTCGTGCAACACTCATGAAAACACAGCAGGAAAAGGAGATGAATCTGAAGCAGACTAAGAGCCTGAAGTGCTTACAAACAGTGGTATCCACTGGATACTCTGGGAGGGGCAAAGAGAATTTTTCTACTGTGAGGAAGAATATAGAGGCCAAGAGGCCCAGAAATTGGGGTCTGGTGTACAGAAGTTGCCACTAGAGTGGCTGATTGTCTAGCTCAATACTAGAATTTCTCAAATACCTCATGAATCCTTCAGTAGTCTTGATCCACATACTGGATCCTGGACAATTCACCTCTAGCTCCCTGCTGAGAAAAAGACCTTTTTTCAAGGCAGTTCTTACCATTTTCCCAGTGTGTCAGGAATATGCTTACTGATACATCTCCCCACAGATCATTTCTTTTCCCTTGTTTTCACAAGGAGTTTGATCAATCAGAGCCCTTTCTCAGATAAGAGCATATCCGAATAGTTAGCCATGTTTCTCCAATTAATAGTGAATTTTGTATTACCATTTTTCTTTGTGTGTTTCCAGAACCCAGTATGCTGAAGCACAGTGTAAGACTTCAAAATGTTGAACAAAACAACCAAATGGCAAATGTTGGATGAGTATAATGAAGGAGCAGGACAAGGAAATAATAAATAAGACCCTTTAAATCCTTGGATGTTTACAATAATCAGGATCGGAGGCCAATGTAGAACCTCACTGGAGGGGCCCAAGGATCTTTGGCACACTGAGAGATAAAGAAGGGTCCTCATGCACAGAATATTCATACTGCCTCCTCGTCAATACTTTCCATTCTACTTGGACAGCCCTTATTTGTGAGTCTGGTGTAGTGGTATGCTGGTAAACCAGCTCACCAATAAACAAATAGAAACATAACAAATAAATACATTAAAAAAATAAATAGAAACAAGACCCTGATTTGTAGTACTTGCCAATTTTCATGGTGCATATTCTCCTACTATGGCCAATTTCACATTAATAATTTGTAACGTCACAGAATGCTGAGTTTGAAAGACCTGTTCACATTTTTGACTTTGCTAGCCAGTGACTGTGGTGCTAGCATACAACTGTATTAGTCTTCCCAGCTCTCAACTTCACTGTAGACAACAGTCCTAATATTGTTAACCACCTACCTTAGATCCAATAGTATGTAGTCTGGGTAAGGTCTTCCACCCTAAACTTACACCCCGCAGAAATAAAATAGCATCCATTTGCTTCAAATGGAGTTGTTGTGTGTTAGGATGTCATGAATCACAACAGGTATATCAGTGATGGGTGTGTTTATGTATTTGCCTAAAGGTCTCAAGAACAGCTATTACCCCAGGGAACTCAGAAGCAGAGCCACCTTTTTAATATTTCTCTTTCTGACCCACATATATGGGTCAGATATTTATGGCTTTCCAAGCCTGCACATCCCGTCCTCCACAATACCATCCCTAAATTAGGTTTGCACATGTGTTATTTCCAATAAATGCATCGTTAGCACTAGTGCACCAAAGAGTCTTGTTTCCATTTGAATGGAAATTAGTAAAGATTAATCCCATTTTAAATCAGCACAAAAGATTTAAAAATCAATATGTTTTAAACACTAACTATAAAAAAATCTATTTTTTCATAATTTAGAAAAACTTAAATGTATGCCTTATGAAGCAAATCATTTAAACTTTGGCATTTTTGATAATGTTTTAATATTTATGTGAGAATACTTACATTTTTTCTTAACCTATTTACACTACCTTTGTGAGTCAGCGTTACTAGGATGTCTACTATTAAAACGAAACAAAAAACAAAATAACTCCACTGGAAATTTTAAGTGTTTGACTAAATATAACCCTTGTGCATTGCTGGTAGGTGCAGGTGTTATGAAAACACAGTATGATGGTGCTTTAAAAAATTAATATAGAATTACCATATGATCCAGCAAATCCATTCTGGGTGTATATCCAAAAGAATAAAAAATAGGGTCTCAAAGAGATATTTGTATACTTGTGTTCATAGCGGCATTATGGGTAAAGGGCAAGAGGTGGAAGCAACTTAAGTGGTTACCAACGGATGAATGGATAAAGGTGATGTGGTCACAATATTGTGATTTATGAGAAATATATATATCTGGTCACCCAGACAACCAAAACATGTCCTCATATGCTTTTGGTCTCCTTTAGTGGTTCCAGGCTCACAGCAACTAAAACCCTTGGAATTTCCTGTGATTAAGTGCAAATAAAGGTATCTTTAGTTATGTTAATGAAGGTGACTTCTGGACACCACCCTAAAGGCTGGTTGCCTGGAGGACTAACTTGTGATTGAAGGGGTGGCATTCTGAGGGGCTTGAGGTTGAATCCGCCAATAGCCCAATAGCCGATGACTTAATCAGAACTATGAATGAAACCTCTATAAAACCCCCAAAGGCCTGGGTCCTCCGAGCCTGGTGAACAGGGGGAGTTTGCCACCGAGTGGTGCACTCAGAGAGCCAGAGATTTCCTTGCCCTTCCTCCAAACCTCATCCTACGCATCTCTTCCATGAGGATGCCGATTTGATCCTTCTGTTGGCAAATGTAAGTAAGTGCTTCCCTGAGTTCTGTGAGCCACCCTAGCAAATTAAAAGAACTGAAGGGGGAGGTTGTGGTTGTGCAAGTCAGAAGCCCAGGTAGCTGCCTGGGGCTCACACCGGGTGTCTGAAATGAGGGCAGGGGTAGTCTTGTAGGACTGAACACGGAATCTGAGGAATCTGATGCTATCTCTGGGAAGGTGGTGTCAGAATTAAGTTAAATTCTTGGACACCCTGGTGGTTGCCTAGAATTGCTTTGTGTTCTGTGGAATTGGGTCTGAGAACCCTTAAATGAGTGGTATATACATATAATAGATTATTCAACCTCCGAAAGGAAGGACATTCTGACACATGCTGCAAAATGGATGAAACTTGACATTTTGACAAATAAAATAAGCCAATCACAAGACAAATAGTGTATGATTCTCCTTATATGAGATATTTAGAGTAGTCAAACCGATAGAGACAAAAAGGACTGTGTTTGTCAGTGGCTGGAGGGAAGGAGGGGAATGAGTAGTTTGATCACTATAGAGTTTCAGTTTTGCAAAATGGAAAGTTCTGGAGAGCGATTGCACAACAATGTGAACAT
>NC_043710.1:52458688-52470929 GCF_006229205.1 Suricata suricatta
AAAACTCAGTGAACCTCAAAGAAAATATAAACAAAGCTATGTCTGGGTATATCCCAATCACACTAAAGAGATAAAGTAAAAAATCTTAGATGGTTGCCAAGGGAAGCAAGCAAGTAAAATACAAATATCTAAGGTAATTAAGACTCACACCTCTTCCACTAACTGTTAAGCATATTAACAGTTTATAAATGCTTATATACTCTTGGGTAATACTTAAACATCATTATTCATGATTCAAAAATTTGCTAACTTATTAAAATCCAGAGGATGAATATAACCTCAACCGAAGTCTTTTTATGAGGAACAAAGTTTTACAAAGAAATCACTGGTACATATTATAAGTATTTAATATTTCCTTTGAAAATGAGTTAACATTCATTAAATAGGCTTCTAGCAAGGCTAGACTAGGTAGAAAAGGCTTTCCTATCAGAGCATCTTGAGACAAGCAAGAGAGGAAGAGGGTCTGGAGGATTGGAGGAAGGTGGGAAATGGTTTTAGAGACCCAGCCCACTTGGGAAGAAGGTGAGGCTGGAGGAGACCTGCGCTGTCCCTGGAGCCCCGGTATAAATGCGTCCCTCCAGGGCTCCACAAAAGAGCATAAACAGCCCAACTCCTGACCCACAAGCCAAATATGATAATGGATCTCATGTCTTCTGTTCCTGGAGACTGAGCCTAAGGCTGGTGAGTGAATTAGACATTTGTGGGTGGGGAGGTTCCCAGATCAAGTTAAGGACTGGGCTGGTGTTCTATCCCCGACAGGACAGAGGTCACTGGACTCTTGGAGGCTATTGATATATGTGGACAAAGAGTTGTAAAGACCAGAGACACAAAGATGATTGGTTCTAGCAGATGTGAAAAGTGAGATCTGGGAAGGGAGCTAAGAATGTACGGGCCATCAGGCAGGTGCCCTCATAGTTCAACTGAAGATGAGAAAATGGAAAACACATTTACTTAAACGGTGGATCTCTCCTGGAAAACCATGAGAGGAGCCTTGAGAACGGCAGCAAATTGGTCACCTGCCCCAAGCCAGATATTGGAGGGAATTTTGGAGAAGGGGTCAGGGCGTCTTGGCAGGTGTGAAGACCAGGCACCAATTTTCCTCCCCAGAAAGAAAAATAGATGCTCCAAAGAGGGAGTTGGAGTGGAAGAAATAATGTTAATAAGCACAAGATTTATCTTAACCCCTGAGCCAAATATTTTGATACCGGCCCCTTCCTTTAATATCCTCAGAAACCCCAGGAAGATGGTATTTTGGTTCCATTTCTTCTTCATTTAGACATGGCTGTCTTCTCAGGAGGTGCCTTCTGAGCTCATTACACCTGGCATGTTTTACTAGTCCCATCTGCTTGCATACCCACCACACTCTCCATCCATAAGCCCAGTTAGGATTCACACACAGGGCATGATGCCTGAAAAACAGCCCATGCTCCAAAGAAGCTTGCTGCATGATTAAGCTAATGAATGAAAAAAAAGTATACTAGCAAGCAAATGGTAAAATTACATGTTAGTTTCTGTCAGAAAAATCTTACAAATATCAAGTACTACACCTCCCTTTCCTCAGAAAAGGCTTTTGAAAATGCCTTTCTTTTTCCACTTTCAGTCATTTCTAAGTTTAGCTCCCCAAAGTATGAACACGAGACACACAAGCCCTGTTGCCTCTTAAAGTTCTCTTGATCCTCTTCACAAGTGAGCAAATTGTATGCACTGAAGTCAGAGAAATTTCAAATTTATTTCCATCAATTATTGATTGGGAAATTTGACAAGAGTTTCATATTCTCTGAGTTCCTCTTTAGGTATGAAATGGAGACAATAATATCCACTCTCCAGAGTGGATGTCTGCTCCCTGCATGAAGAGCATACAAAATGCCACATGCAACGTGCATATTGCAATCCTTGGCATAAAACAGTGCTTAATAAATATTAGTTTAATTCCTCTGTGGCTGCATTATATTCAGACCCATTCTATTCCTAGAATACAACTTAACCTTTTAGCATCCAATCTCTTCAATCAATTCCTATTCCAATAAACCTTCACAGGTCATCATTCTACACTAATAGCTTCAGGACATCGGATGGCTGCATCCTGTGTAAAGGGTGAGGGCTAAGTGTGAAGTTGTGATCAGGCCCTTCACTGCCTGTGCAGCCCCTCCCTGCCTCTCAGGCACTCCTTGTGCACCTGTCACCCTGAGCTGGCAATGTTTCACGAACACACCACGCATTGGTTGGTATGTTCGCTTTTTCTTATGCTGCCTCTTTTATACTAAATTAGTCAGTTCAAGTATCTTTTTACACTCTTCTCAGTCATGAATAATGAGCTTCTCTTTTTATGCATAATCCTTTTTTGAAAGTGAAATACATACAATAATGTCTCTGACTTTGATTAGTCAGAGATAAGTATAATTGACTGTCACTCGTTGTGCAGACCATATCCTTTATCCTTGCAGATTTCCTATTTGCATGTTCCCAGAAGATGAAGAGTGTGAGATATGATGAAAGCCCTGATATTCACGAGGAAGATTCGAACAATTCATCTTCTTGTGAACAGAAAGTGAGATCCCAGGTCATCTGCTCCGACCATGACAATCTTAAACCACACTGCTGTTAGCCATACAATCTTCCACTTGCTGGGCACCCCAGGGCTGGAGGACCAACACGTGTGGATTTCCATCCCCTTCTTCATTTCCTATGTCATCGCCCTGCTTGGGAACAGCCTGCTCATCTGCATTATCCTCACAAAGCGCAGCCTCCATGAACCCATGTACCTCTTCCTCTGCATGCTGGCCGGGGCAGACGTTGTCCTCTCCACGTGCACAGTACCTCAGGCCTTGGCCATCTTCTGGTTCCGTGCCAGGGAGATCTCCCTGGGTCGCTGCATCACTCAGTTCTTCATCATCCACTGCACTTTCATGTCTGAATCAGGGATCTTGCTGGCGATGGCATTTGACCGCTACATTGCCATATGCTACCCGCTGAGATACACCACTATTCTTACACGTGCACTGATTGGGAAAATCGGTGTGACTCTGATTCTGAGAAGTTTTTGTACACTTTCTCCCATAGTATTTCTTTTGAAAAGATTGACTTTCTGCCAAAATAATATTATTCCACACACCTTTTGTGAACACATTGGTTTGGCCAAATATGCTTGTAATGACATTCATGTGAACATCTGGTATGGATTTTCCATTTTAATGTTAACAGTGGTTTTAGATGTTGTACTGATTTTTGTTTCCTATGTGCTGATTCTCTGTACCATCTTCCGCATCCCTTCCCGAGATGCTCGCCACAAAGCTCTCAACACATGTGGCTCCCATGTCTGTGTCATTGTCCTCTTTTATGGGCCTGGGATCTTCACCATCCTCACTCAGCGGTTTGGACGCCACATCCCGCCTCACACCCACATCTTGTTGGCTAATGTTTGCATGCTTGCCCCACCTATGCTGAATCCCATCATTTATGGTATTAAGACCAAGCAAATCAGAGAACAGGTGGTTCACATGTTGTTTACAAAGCAGAAATCACTTTGGTTTAAGAACTAAGTTTTCAGAATCTCTAGCTGTCTGTGATGTGGTCTATGGAGGTAAAGGGTGAGAGAGATCAGCTGAAACACCAGGAAAAAGCTCAGTATGTTCTGTCTCTGGAGAGAGATCACCAGGTAGGTTGGGGACTCTCTCCGTCATTGTCAAAACAACTGAGCACAGCACTGTGTTGGATTGAGCAAGCCCGCTCCTGCAAAGACTCTCGGACAGGATGCATTGAATTTCAGAAGTCCTATGTCCTTAATGACTCTAGCATGTTCTTTAGAAATGGATGAAGTGAGAGCAGTGCTCTGTCCTGGGATTTTGTCCAGCCATTCCTCACTGAGTTTCTCAAGCTCTGATACATCTCGTGATATTTCTAGACAACCACGTACAAACCTCTACTTCATGCCCTTCATTCTGGCTAATGACATTCCTAACGTCAGTAATCCCTATGTTTTGCGGTTATTCCTATTACATTATAATTTATATCTGATCAACATGCATGTCTGTAATAAGAGAACATGAATGAATTGTGTTTTGCATTTGGCAGAAAACCCCCTGAGGAGACTGAGGGCATTCAGACTGGTCCTTCCCGTGATTTCTGAGGGGTGGTGAGTGCTGGGAATGGGGATCCTCCCATCTCAATGTCAGGCCATGTTCTTCAACGATCCCCTCCTCAGCAGGGCATGCAAGGCCTTCAGTGACCTGATTCCTGACCTCCTTTACAGCACATTGCCATGTCACCTCCAAGCAACCCGAGCATCAAACACACTGGGCCATTAATGCCTCATTTTCCCCAGATCATGCCACACTTCCCATGTCCCTGCTCTGCCTTGGGATAACCTCCATCAACCTGTGGGAAACTCCTATTCCTTCTTCCATGCCCACTTCTCATCTGGTCTCCTCTATAACTTTTCCTCCAACCACAGTTCCTGCCCAGTGTGCTCTTTAGTTGATTCCTGCTCCCTGAGCAAGATAGCATGTTGTCCAAGTTTCAATCTTAAAATATGTGTCTTTTAAAAAGTCTATGTTCCTTGTAGAAAGTATTAGAAATTACTAAAAAAAAATGAGGTGCCTGGGTGGCTCAGTTGGTTGAGCATCCGGCTTCAGCTCAGGTCATGATTTTGTGGTTAGTGGGTTCGAGCCCCGCGTCAGGCTCTGTGCTTCAGATTCTGTGTCTCTCTCTCTCTCTCTCTGATCCTCCCTTGCTCAAGACGTCTCTCTCTCAAAAATAAAACATTAAAAAAAAAAGAAATTATAAAAAAAGACAAACATGAAATAGGACTCATAAATCCATAAACTTACAGGCCCCAAACAATTTTACTGTTAAAATTTTGTCTTTTATGGCTATATCTATATAATTGTTTATCTGCATCTATACCTGCGTCTGATTCTGTGTCTGTGTATTATCTCCATCTGTATCTATTGGTTGATTACTCCTTTATCTACTTGGAAAATATTATCATATGATACACATACAGAATATTGATTGTACTATATATATATTTGTTTTCCACTAAGTATAGTTTTCTGGCAGTACTTACTGGTGTTATTTCTAACACATATGCATTATACAATCAATTACTGTATCTATGAAGTAGTTTACTACAGGATTTTACTATATTTAATGAAGCATTATTCTATGAAACCTTTTTTGCATGGTGTTATGTCTATCTATTTACAAATTTAAGGCTCAATTTTATTTGCTGCTTAAGTACACATACCAGATACGTTTGGATAAATTATTTGTAAGTAACAGTAAAATCTTGGATTGGGAATAACTTGTTTTACGAGTGTTCTGCAAGAATGAGTAAACATTTCTAATAAATTTTAACTTGATAAGTGAGCAGTGTCTTGCAATCTGAGTAGTACGTGGTGCCCAATGTCACATGATCACAACTGAGCCAAGGGTTCTTGAAATTTGCTTTGTTATACAAGTGCTTTGGATTATTAGCCTGTTTCCAGAATGAATTATATTCACAAACCAAGGTTTTGCATATGGTCTATTAATATAAGATGCAAATACTCAATGTAAGACAACTGGAAA
This sequence comes from Suricata suricatta, assembly GCF_006229205.1. NCBI lineage: Eukaryota > Metazoa > Chordata > Mammalia > Carnivora > Herpestidae > Suricata > Suricata suricatta. Next base: position 52,464,257 of record NC_043710.1, read on the forward strand.
ACAACAAAAATATAAAGAAAATCCTTAGTCAGGAGGAAACCACTGGTAACAATTTGGTCTATTGCTTTACTTTCATTGTTCTTTGCATATATATTTTCATACATTTTAAAATATTATTGGACATTTGGAGTTTTCCATTTTTAACTATATAAAGAAGACCTCCACGAACATAAATCTTACTCTGGTATTTCAATTTTTACTTTAAGGATGAAGTCCTCATTCTATTGCAGATTTTATAGATTTCTTTAATGAATCTTATAAAAATGTACTCAGAAATGATGCGTAATTTATCTCTGTGCACTAATAACGGAATTGCAGTTTTCTTTAACTGTTTTTGCCATTTAAAAGGACAAAAATATTACACTGCAATTTTTACTTACATTTTTAATTGACATTGAGGTTAAATATATTTTAGATGACCATATTTCATCTTATAAAGTAATAATAACTATCATTTATTGAGTACTTACATTACAGGTCCCATGCAAAACATTTATGTGCATTACCTCACATCACCTTCACTTGCACTTTGTAAAATAGGTATTACAGATGAGGAAATGGAAACTCTACTGAGGAAAATGTCAGGCAAAAACAAATCCGTTTCTTTTTATTTGTGCTCTTGACTACTAAATCGCCCAGATGATTTTAGTTATTTTTGATTTTGCCCATTTAACTCTTGAAAACTCTGTTGTCCTTATCTCTTTTCATTATTTTAAAAATGTATTATAATGATATATGTTTCCACTCTCATTTGTCTGGATAAATTTTTATTTTTATTTTTATAAAATGATTTATTTAAATATGTTAAATATTCAATATATTTAAATATTTAAACATATATATATGTATATATATATGTATGTATGTCTTTTGTGTCTTGTCCCATTATTTAATCATAGAAAATTTACCATAAGCTAGGATTTGAGTATTATTCACATACATTTCACTACTTTCATTTTTCTCATTTCTAAATTAGGATTATTTTATAAACATTACAGAGTTCTTATGAGGATTAAATGGGTTACTATATGTAATATGCTTAGAATGTCATATAGAGTTATATATGTTTGCTATTATAATTATTGCTTTTTATTTCATTTGTCTTAAGATACCTTTTTCACACTTAATAACTGCAAAACATTTTTTATCATTTTTTAAATTAATTAATTGATTGATTGATTGATTTAATTAGAGAGAGAGAGAGTGCAATTTCGCAGAGGAGATGGGCAGAGGGGGAGACAGAGAATGCCAGGCCAGCTCCACGCTCAGCACATTAGGCTCTGTCCTACAACCTGGGATCATGACCTGAGCTGAAATCAAGAATTGGTTCCTTTTTCTCCACATCCTCACCAACACTTGTTATTTCTTGTCTTCTGGATTTTAGTCATTCGGTTCAGCTTTTTTCTTACTGTCAAGTTGGAAGTAATAGCTTTTAAATTCTTTACATGTTGGAACAAAAACTGCAAGTGTCTGTTTTCACTACAAACGTTTTCCTCTCTCTGCCCAATTAAGTCTCCGTTTTTCAGTTTGCTTGTTCACATTAGGACTTAAGAGTGACAGAGGAAGTCCCGTGCTGGGGTGGATAGGCACCCTCAGCAGTGGGGTTAAGTGGGCCAGTGTTTCTTCTCTCCTGGCGTGCCTCACTCTTTCCTGTCAGGAATGAAGAAAGGCCTGTTCTGAGTCTCCAGCAACAGAGAAAATCAGATGGTATTTCCATACTTGCTAATATTCCCAAGTTTTTGGCATTTTCATTGACTACTATCTATTACCAACTTCTGAACTGAGACAAATAGAATTAATGGGTTGTTTGGCCAAGCAGTTTCTGCTCTGGTCTCTATGCCAGAGATTTTTCAACCCCTCCATCTCCTGGTGAAGGACGGAATATCAAATCACACACATCCAGTCATTCGGAGTTTGGACACACACCCTTATCTCCAGCACTCTTTCATTCTCTGAAATGAAATCTGAAATCTCCCAGTTCAAGATAAGAAAGTGGTTATAGAGGGGGGGAAAAAAAAAAAAAAGACTTGCTAGCAAACTGACACAAAGAAATCTCCAGGCTAAGCGCCATGATCTTTTCAAGAAGCTTTCTGGCCCAAGAAATGGCGCCCTCTGCTGACAAGACCATAGAGCCTGTGAGCTGCTTCCAAAATTTCCATTTTCAAGAAAAGACCAGAGAAGAGATCTGAATTCAAAATACAAAATCCAGTGGATCCCAGGTGTGGATTCTCACCATCCAGGAATCTGTTCTAGGGCTTTCTCTCTCCCATCACCTCTGAAAGTATATGTGGTAATACGGTCATCTTTTATTTCTGGGGCCTTAGGACTTTGCTGAGTCATAATTAGGGATGTGGTGTCCACCATGGAAAGTTTGGGTGGGCTCAGGAGAATCTCCGGGTGTAAGGAACCTTCAGTCTGCAGGACTGTCCATGGACAATGAGCAAGCAGCAATATCTAGACCCAACACCAAACGGAGATCAGAAGTTTTTCAACCCTGAGAACCTGAGATCCTCACTGGAATAAACATAGGATCTGCACCCAACTGTGTGAGATTCTAGTGATTTTCCATTTCATCTTCGGATGGTGCTGGACAAGCTCTTGATCCTGATTCTGTTGTACCCAAGATTTCTTTATCGCCCCCAGAAACCAGAGACCACCAGGGAGGCCGAAGCACGCATGCAAAAGCAAAGGGCTGTATTACGAATTTAGGCCCGGCCAGCCTAAACTCGGGCTCACAAACTTCAACAACACACTGGATCCACATGGAGTGAGCCCAGAACATGGCGGGGAAAGGCCTCTTATGAGTTTGGGAAGGGGGAGTTACAGGAAATTGTGACACAGGTACAGGGGTCCAATCAATATAGCATCACATCATTGACAGTAACTTTAGCCAATTACAGAGTGGACCCAGAACCCTCCGGTAGGGTGTGACTAGGACCCTCAGGTAGGGCGTGACTAGTCTTAACCTCCATCTTTAGGCCGGCCCCCAGAAATGTTAATGGTGTTAGCTGGCCTTCAAGGTCAGAGGGAAAACCTGAATTAGACCTGCATCCTTACAACTCCACCCCAGATCTATTTTGGTTTTGTTAATCTCAGCACCTGCAACCTTTCCCCCTCTGCAGTTCCTCCCCCAGGCTGCGCACCACCCAGTGCACATGCCTCATCTAGATTCCCTCAGGTAGGAAAGAGGAATTCTTTTTCTCTTAGGGTTGCGTTGGAACTGAGACCATACAGATAAGATACTATCTCCTAAATGCTTTAAGATATCTTGAATATTGGAGACTTAAGAACAGTGGTCAAAATTGCCTTCAAGTTGTTTGGTTGGGGCTGGGGTGGGCAGCTCATAGACCGTAAATAAGTGTTACTTATCTTTCTACCAGAAATGCTGTTAGGCCAAGTGGTCATCTTGAACACACTCAGACAATTTTAGAATATTTATACTTAATGTGGGATATGAGTACCTTTTTTAAAATACTTATTTTTGAGAGACAGATTGAGACAGTGTGAGCAGGGGAGGGGCAGAGAAAGAGGGAGACAGAATCTGACGCTGACAGCTCAGAGCCTGTCTGGGGGCTGGCACTCACAAATCACAAGATCATGACCTGAGCTGAAGTCTGAGGCTTAACTGACTGAGCCACCCAGGCGCCCCTGAGTGCCTTTCTATTGTGTTGTAGGAAAGCTAAAGCAAACAGATTACGATTTGCAGGCAGTATCTGTGGCCCCTCACATATTCTCAGCGACCTCGGATTTCACTCTTCCTTTGGCGAATATGCCTCTTGGCACTGATGAATCCAACGTTTTGAAATGTCTCCTCCTCTGACTATGGGCTGGAGCTGCATCTATGGAGCTGGGGTCTGGGAGCCTGCAAGTCCCCTCTGTGCTGTGCTGGCTGGTGTCAGCAGTGTCCTATCTCCCGCCCCTTCCCTTCTGAGTCATTCACTCTCAAAGGACCACTCCCCTCACCAGTGGAGGCAAATGCAACAGCACACCATCTTCTGGAAAGCTGGGCCAATGATTCCAGTTCTAATTTTTTTAATATTTATTTATTTTTGAGAAAGAGAGAAATAAAGACAGCACAAGTGGGGGAGGGGGAGAGGAAGGCAGAGACACAGAATCTGAAACAGGCTCCAGGATCTGAGCTGTCAGCACAGAGCCCCATGCTGGGCTCGAACTCATGAACTGCAAGGTCATAATCTGAGCTGAAGTTGGATGCTTAACCGACTGAGCTGTGATACCCAAGATTTCTTTATCGTCCCCAAAAACCAGAAACCGCCAGGGAGACCGAGTCATGCAAGCAAAAGCAAAGGGCTTTATTACGGGCTTAGGCTCGCCAGGGCCTAAACTCGGGCTCACAGACTTTACTGGCGTGGTGGATCCATGCTGAGAACCCTGAACAAAGGTGGGGCAGGGCTTTTATGAGTTTGGGAAGGGGGAGTTACAGGAAATTGTGACATAGGTAGTGATCCAATCATTATTATACAATATTATTGACAGCAGGTTTATCCAATTACAACATTTAGAGTGTTAACCAGTTACAGAGTGGACCCAGGACCCAGGACCCTCACGTAGGGTGTAACTAGCCTTAAGCAATAAGTGATTACCTATAGCTTCTATTTCTAGGCCTGTCCTTAGGAATGTTAAGGGTATTACAAGGGTGGTCCCTCCTGCCTTGGGCAATGTGTGCCCTTCTATTGTCTCATGGAGTCAGTTTCAGACCTGTGTCCTTACAGAGCCACCCAGGCACCCCAAGAATTCCAGTTTTAGAGTTCTGTCCCAGTCCCTTCCTGTCTCCAAACTGCCGTCCTCCCTCATCCAGGGAAATTTGCTTTTGGAAAGAGCCTACTAGTATATAAAATATATGAAACTAAATTTCAGTAGAAAGAACTTGGTGATCATTTTACACAAACCAACAAGACAAAAGGGAACACAAACTAATGAAATTGTGGATGAAAGTAGTTTATTACAGATCATTAAATATGGTTAAAAAAATACACAATTCTATACAAATAAGCTTTAGAATTCTGTGAAAAATAAAAAGGTCTAATATTACAAAAAAACAGAAAAGCGTTACAAGAAAATAAAAATTACAAGATGTACACAATTATCCTCCATGTGCATTGGGGCTTACCCATGCTGGTATTCATGGAGACCCAGACTTCTGAGTTCCTTCTGCAAGTGCAAGCTAGCAGAGCAGACGGCCCTGCTGGGTCCTGCCGTGGGACGGTGTGGGTGCTGTGGGCACGATGAGAGGGAAGTCAGGGAATCTGGGCAAGCTGACACTTCACCCCTGCACCGGGATCCAGGCAGTGGCTGTTGGTCATCCTCCTCCAGATGACTCCCCAGCTCTCCCTGCCTGTGGAAATGAGTCTTGACAGTGTGGCCTCTCTCCTGCTTACCTAGACCTCCATGTACAGTCCCATGAAACTATTTGCAGATTCCCAAACACCCCAAACTTGTTCACCATTCCATACAACGTGGGTGTGGGGATGGGTTAAATAGGTGATGGAGATTAAGGAGTGCACTTGTTGTGTATGGTATTGTTGAGTCACTATATTGTACACCTGAAACTAATATTACACTGTATGTTAACTAACTAGAATTAAAGTAAAAACTTAAAAGTCAAAAAACAACCACCCAGGAAATGTAATTTTCTTTTATAATCAGTGTTGTTGAGGTATGTGTTACGGGTATAATACATACCCTTGTAGAGCATGCAGTTTGATTTGTTTTGACAAAGTTTTACACACGTGTGACTACTACACAAACAGACTTGAGAGAATTTCCAATGCTCCAGAAAGCTTTTCTAGTCCTTTATAGCCAACTCTTCCAGAACCCTCCACCCTTTGTCTGCCCAGTTCCTGTCTATTTCCTAAGAGGTGGTGGCGTGCTCTTTGTGGGCAAATGGAACATGAGACCAAAGGGGATAATTCAAATTGGAAGGCCGAATTGAGGTCGTGTGCACAACCATACAAATGGAGACCCTTGGTGCCTAGCTGGCCCAGGAAGCAGAGAGCGTTAAAACAAGACTCACCCCCACACTGCGGACATTTTGGACTGGATGTTTCTTTGCTGTGGGAGCTGTCCTGTGCATAGCAGAGTGGTTAGCGGTGCCTCTGGCGTCTACCCACTAGATGGCAGTAGCATCCCCCAGGTATGACAACCAAATTTGTCCTCCCAAGTTTGCTAAATGTCCTTTGGGGCAAACCCTCTCTCCCCCATTCGAGAACCACTGAGTTCAAACATTTCCCCCACGGTGGCCCTACAGGACTATAGTCCCTTGGGCCCAGAAGCTCCTTCCCCTTCCCTTTTCTTGCCAGCCCTGAGGTTTCACTTTCACTTCCCAGGAGCTGCTTCATGCAGGTCCAGCGTCTGTTCCCTGTTCGCCTGTTCAGGCAGTAAATGCTGACGACGCCTGCCCTGGCTTTTCTTCGCCACTAAAATCAGGAGTCAAGACTTCTCCGCTGGGGCCTCAAGGTGCGTGGGGCGGTTTGGGGGGGGGGGAGGGGCAGACGGTGGAAGACTCCAGAAGGAAGGTATGTACTCTACGCAAAGGTGTATGAATTCAGTATGTGGCTCAGACTTGCTCTGAAGGGAAGAAAAGCCAGTTTGCAGGCTTTCTGCTCTGGGTGCAGTCAGCAGGAAGTCTTGATTCTGGAGACAGTTGGCCTGGAGT
>NC_043710.1:52471029-52498213 GCF_006229205.1 Suricata suricatta
TCTCTGGAGAACCAGCTGCGGGGCAGTCTGTAGCCTTCCTGACCTCTCAGCTGCTGGCCTGACCTGTCCCTCTGGCCCCCTTTATCCCGTGTCCTTTGAAGTCCGGTTCAGGAGTGTCTTCCTCCCAGCAGTCCACCTCCTCCCAGCAGTCCACTGCTGCCTGCGAGGAGCTCTTTCTTCCTCTGAAGACACGCCTGTGCATGGTTACCTCAACTCTCACTATTTTTCTTTGCTCAGAGCTAATTAACAGGAGCTGATTATTGCTTGCAAGTAGCCCAGAGATCCAATGGTCTTGCTAAGAAATTTGTTCCATGACTGCTGGTGACATGTCCCACTTTCCTGTGAGCAATTTTCACATTGATGGATTTGTTACACACCTTCTGACACATGCCCGTTCTGACCTGTAGTCCCTCTTTCCAGGAGTCACGGTGACAGTCTTCCTGGGCGCCTATGCTTTACTCCTGGAGAGGGTCCATTTCTGCCCAGATGCTGAGTGTCTCCCCAGGGTCCAAAAGAAGGCCCAACGCATAGGATGGAATAGATATATTTATTTATTCATTTAAATAATTAATTCATAGGAACTAAAGTTGCTGTTGTAAAAAAAAATGTGCAGTGAATATGCATTCAACATGCAGTAAATGGTAAATACATATAAGAACTTCCGGTCTAGCTAGGGAGAGATTGTAAGCAACCAAATAACTGATCCGTACACAAGAAGGTGACTAATATTACTGGGGAACAGTTTTTAAGTGTCGAATGTAGTGACCTGGTAAAGGCCTTGCAAATGTAAGTTCTTTTCATGAAGGCCCCATTGTGAGGAGATCTTTGAGGAGAATCTGAAGAATGTAAGAGATTTAAAGGCTTTAGCATGGGTTTCCTCCTGAGATTGCAAGGAGGCCAGTGTGGGCTGGGGTGGAGAATGCAGGGAAAGGAGAAGAAGGTCACCTTGGGGAAGAGGCAGGAGAAGGTGTCTAAGGTGGCCTTACCCAGAGCAGAAGGATGACCCACAGATGCTGGATGGCATGCATTTGAACAAAAGGGTGACAGGACTGGTGTCTGCTTTGAGGGGCACTCTAGTCAGTGACATAAGAACAGCAATGACAGCACACTGCAGAAGGGCAAGCTGTGATAGTTTCCAGGAGAGCCATTTCTGAGAATCCAGGCAGGAGATGCAGGTGGCTCCTGCCAAGATGGTGGCGGTGGAAAGGTTGATACTAACTTGAAGAAAACACTCCTAGCAACTTCTTTTTTTTTCTTTTTAATTTTTAAGTGTTCCATTTTATTTTTGAGAGACAGAGAGAGAGAGCACGACTGAGGGAGGGGCAGAGGGGGACACACACACACACACACACACACACACACACACACGCAGAATCTGAAGTAGGCTCCATGCTCCGAGTTGACAGCACACAGCCTAATGCAGGGATTGAACTCACAAACTGTGAGATCATGACCTGAACCAAAGTTGGAAGCTTAACTGACTGAGCCACCCAAACACCCTTATTTTTTTAAGTTTATTTGTTTATTTTGAGAAATTGTGAGCAGGGGAAGAACAGAGAGAGAGCAGGAGAGTCCCAAGCAAGTTTTGTGCTGTCAGCACAGAGCCCGAAGCAGGGCTCAATTTCATGAACCTTGAGATCATGATCTGAGACAAAATCAGGAGTCAGATGCCCAGCCAGTGGAGCCAACCAAGTGCCAAACCATATAGGCATTTTAAAAACAGTAGAAGATATGTTTTCCATCAACAGGGCATTCATATAGATGACTTCTCTCTAAAATATATTTTTCCTCTTTCTCATTCCATATCCTTTCTTACACCTTTTAGGACAACCTTTGCTTATTCAAGGGGCCATATCTCTGATATTTTCCTATTTGGGAAATTATTAGTTCCCCCAAACCATGCCTTCTGGGTGGTAGCATTTATCACACCTTCCAGACCTCTGAAAGAGGATCCGGAAGGATTGTATGCACCCCAAATCTACTTACTGGGTGAAATCATCTTCATAAGCTACTTCATTCAATTTACACATTTCAATAAAGAAAGTACTCTGATTTCTCAAGGACTTTGGTATAAAGAATAAATAGGTCATTGGTTTACAAATTGTAACTGGTTCTAAAATTGTTAGTAGTAAAATGCCTTTCCTATCCATGGTCCTTGCTGTTTCTGTGAGTGTCTCCAGGAGTGAATATGAAGGAATGAGGGGTTCTGAATGGGACAGGTATATTTGGAGGTAAGCACTTCTGTGGAAACCATAGCTGTGGTTCCTACTGGAGAACAGGGAATTAATGAAACAAAAAGACAGAGTGCTGATAAGAAAAAAAAGTTCTAATCACCTATGTAGAAATGAGGAGGTTCTTTATATATTCATCAAAGGTTATGTTCCTGTGTTCTAGGTACTAGGGATATGGCAGTGAACAAAAACAAGTGTTGGATCTATGTGCAGATGACATTTTAGAAGTAGTATACTTAAGGAAAAGATATTATATAGTGATAATAAGAAAAAGATGGCAAATGTACAACAGATAATATACATTGGTAATTGTGCTGTAGATAAAGTAATCATGTTAGGTCCTTCTGATATGATATTTAAAGAAGGTGCTGAATGAACTATTAAGAGGAAGTCATGCAAATATCATGGGGGAGGTCGGTTCCAGGCTGAAAGAAAAACAAATGCAGAAGCCGGAAGCATTAGCAGCTTGCCGGGGCTACTGAATTTCATTTCTGCTTTATTTTTCCCCTCTTTTTTTTTGTCCTTCAATATTTTAGTCTTGGCTCACCCTTAATATCTGCACAACTAGAATCTTTTGTTCATGCCATTCTTCCCTTCTCCCCTTTCAGTCTGCCCAGCCATCCAGGAGTCTTTTAAGCAAAAGCCTCAGGAGCAAGGACAGGAAGAAGCCAGGAGAGACATATGGCTTTAAAAATCTTGAACATAGAAGACGAGGTGTCCTGTCCCCTCTGCCTGGAGCTTTTGACAGAATCCCTGAGTCTAGACTGTGGCCACAGCTTCTGTCAAGCCTGCATCACTGCGAACACCAAGGAGGCAGAGATCAGCCTGGAAGGGGGAAGCAGCTGTCCTGTATGTAGTGCCAGATACTCACTTGGAAGCCTAAGGCCTAATCAGCATCTGGCTAACATAGTGGAGAAAATCAGAGAGGTCAAGTTGAGCCCAGAGGAGCTGAAGAGAGACCTCTGTGAGCGCCATGAAGAGAAACTCCGGCTCTTCTGTAAGGAAGACCGGAAGATCATTTGTTGGCTTTGTGAGCGGTCTCAGGAGCACCGTGGCCACCACACGTTCCTCATGGAGGAAGTCGTCAAGGAATGTCAGGTAGGCCCCAGGATGGAGGGGAGAGTTAGAAGATGGTCCTTGCTGGGAAATGTCACCTTTTCATCCTTCTTTACTGACTTTGGCACCAAGGAATTAAGATCTGTAATCTCTTTCCACATATCTCTCTCACACTATGCTTAGCTTCCAATGCTTGCAGAACATTTCTGCGTATTCCTTACACTTACATAAATAAGCCTAGAGTCTACAGGCTTGACCCTTGGCCACGAGTGAGAGATTTTTCCTTTTTTCCCTTTTGTGACATGGATGGGAAATTCCTTTCACAAGCTTGGCTCTCATTGTTCCCCTCAGTGGGATGGTTGCTATTCAACACTGTGCATAGGATGTAGAGAGAGTGTCAGTAAGAGTATAGGGTGTTTCTTGCCACAGCACAGTCAATCTTTTATGAAAAGAGAGTTGGGCTATGTGTGGTGAGGAATGGTGACTTCTGTCACCCAGGAACAAAGGATATATTCTCCTTAGCTTTTTCTCCCATATCATAGATTCTAATCACAATTTCTGTAACCTGGTCTCTTCTGAGATCAGCCTGATTCTTCCCCATTTATTCTCTGCTGAGAAAACTCATAGATTGACTCTGATATGACTCTTTTCTCATAGGAGAAGCTCCAGGCTGCTCTGGAGAGGTTGAGGAAGGAGCAGGAGAAAGCTGAGAAGCTGGAAGCTGACATCAGAGAAGAGAGAATTTCCTGGAAGGTATGAGGAGACTCTTTCTGAGGGGTTTTTGACAAAAGAATCTTGGCAGGACCTCCAGATAACAAGAAAGACCCTTCATCTTTGTTCCCTGACATAGAATGCATCTGGAAGCTATCGATTAGTTCTCCTTTTTGTCCTGTCTCTGTTGCAGTTGAGGGCTGGAAAGTGGACATGTTGTAGGTACACACAGGTATTTGGAAGTGAGCATAAAGACAGACTCTTTGGCAAGGAAGGATGGAGAATTCTGTCTTCAATTCCTCTTTTCCAATAAGGCTCTGACACTTGCATTGAAAGACACTGGGCAAAGGCCCAAGATTTTCCCTAAGGATTAAACTTGGGAGCATGGTAATGCAGGGAGGTGTGAGTGTCCAGTACAGCTATCTCAAACTAAACCTCATTGAGTTTTTGTTTTTTTTTAAGTAGACTTCATGCACAGCATGAAGTTCAATGTGGGGCTTGACCTCACAACCCTGAAATCAAGAGTCAGACACTTAACCGAGTGAGCTGCCCAGGTGCCCCTAAACCTCACTTAGGTTTTACATTTCATCCCAGGGTTGGCCTAGATAAGACAGCCTGAGACCTGTTTTGGTATGTACGAAAGGGAACATAATAGGAAAAATACCCAGCTTTCTCAAACTTTGCCCCTGTGCCTTTATTCCCTGTTGGTTAAAACTCAATGAAAAAACATTTCTTTTACTGGTTTCTAATCCCTTCCACAGTAGGCTTTCAGGCTAATAGACTCTTTACGTCTCTTGTTTGTCCATCCTTATAGTACCAGATCCTGGCAGAGAAACAAAGGATACAAACAGAGTTTATTTGGCTTAAAATCATCCTGGACAATGAAGAACAGAGAGAACTGCAAATGTTGGAAGAAGAGGAAAAGAGAATACTGGGTAACTTGGCTGAGGCTGAAGCTGATCTGGCTCAGCAGAACCAGTTGGTGAAAGAGCTTATCTCAGATTTGGAGCTTCGCAGTGAATGGCCAGCAGTGGACCTGCTGCAGGTAAGAAGAATCCCTCCATCTGGAACTCTTCAAACACAGTCTAGGTTATCTTTGTTTCTGTGTCCTTGGGTTCTACTCCTGGTGTTGACATGAAAAGATTCCTTTGGTCTTCTGGAGCCCTTCTCCATTGAAGGCTTCATGGGCAGTTGAATATTAACATTCCCGGGGAGTATCCTACTTTATTATTGTATGAAGTCAGGGAATACATTTGACCTTGGAGAGAAGATCTATGATATCCAGCCATATTCTCTAGGCCCCTATTACCTTTGATCTAGTGTTGAACATTTGTCAAGTTTTTTTCATTTATCTTAGCCACAGGCAAATACATGCATTTTCAGGTTTAAAAAATGTATCTTTTTTTACATTAAAAAATGTGTATTTATTATCACAAACTCCTCTTGTTAGATTTTGCTTGACTTCCTGTGTATCTTCTTGCCTTTTTTTGCTGAATTTCCAAACATTTCTTTTGTTTTATTGATATTAAGCAAAAGGATAATTAATTGGTTTTCATGTGTTGGCTCATTTCCTTTGTTCTGATGCTTGCGTATTAGGGTTTTTTTGGTTGTTTCTTTGTTTTTGTTTTTGCTTTGTATCAGAATTACCTAGAGTGCTACAAAAAAAACCCTTAACTTCTCGGGCCCATTGTAGTGAGATAGGTTTTGCATTTTTTATCAGGTTCTCTAAGTGATACCAAACAAATTTTGGGTTTTTTTTTTGTTGTTTGTTTGTTGTTGTTGTTGTTGTTGTTTGTTTGTTTGTTTAAATACCAAAAAAATTTTGGTGAAAACTGCAATGGGTCTTTTTGATAAATTGGGCTGAGGAAATAGAATATCCACATGCAAAAAAATGAAATTGGACTTCTACTTCACACTATATACAAAAATTAACTCAAAGCAGATCAACAATCTAAATGTATGGGCCAAAATTATAAGACTCTCAGAAGAAAACACAGGTATAAATCCTTGTGATTTTGCTCTAGGCAATAGCTTCACAGATATGGCACCCAAAATAGAAGCAACCAAAGATAAAATAAATTGGAGTCCATCAAATTTAAAAACTGTTGTGCTTTAAAGGACACCATGTAGAAAGTGAAAAAAATAAAGCATTTATATTGGAAAGAAGTAAAACTATTTCTATCTGCAGAATACATAGTTTATATATAGCAAAGCTCTGCTCCATACACTGCCTATAGGTAACCTCTTCCACTTCTTAAACTTCAGCTCACATGCAGGTGCTGCTGATCTCAAACTTTATATAATCTATCTAATCACTGCCTATTGTCTATAATCATGTATTCAGAATTAATACATTACACAATGAAGAAGAAATAGGTACTAGAATCTCAGAATATCTAAAATATAACCTACTATTCATCAACTGTTTTCTTTTTTATGACCACTTTGCAAATATGGTACCAATATTCTCTCAGTCCCTGTCGCAAACCCTAAACCACCCTAGCAAGCCAGGCCATTCCACATCCTTAACTTCTTTCAACTAATCTGCATTTCCACATCATCACCACTATGGATTTATTTGTTTTCAACAATATATACCAATATACTTGGCCTTACCCTTAAAGGGTATGGAGCAGAGCTTTGCTATATATAAACTATGTATTCTGCAGATAGAAATAGTTTTACTTCTTTCCAATATAAATGCTTTTTATTTCTTTTTATTGGCTAACTGCCTTGACTAAAACCTCTAATACCATAGTGCTTTTTCTTTTTACTGTTTAAAATATATTTTTTAACTTATTTTGAGAGTGGGGAAGGGACTGAGAGAGAATCCCACGCTGTCAGCATAGAGCCTGATGTGGGGCTCAATCCCATGCACTGTGAGATCCTGACTTGACCTGAAGTCAAGAATCAGATGCTCAGCTGACTGAGCCACCCAGGCGTCCCTCTAGTACTGCTTTAAAAGAAGTAGTAGGAGTAGACATTCTTGTATTATATCAAATTTCAGGTAAAAAGCATTCAGTTCTTTTCATTTAGTATGAGTTTTTCATAGACTCCCTTTATCAGGCTGAGGAAGTTTACCCACTGTTTCTAGTGGGCTGTTACTATTCATTTTTTGGTTTGTTTTTTTGATGAAGGGATGTTGAGTTTTGTCAAGTGTTTTTTTTCCTTTGTGTCTATTCATATGACCTTTACTTTTATTCTATTAATATAATGAATTACATTAATTGTTTTTCTTATGTGAAACCAACTTTGCATTTCTGGGATAAATCCTACCTGGCCATGGTGTATATATAATCTTCCATATTTTGTTGGATTTAGTTTTTAGTATTTTGTTGAAGTTTACATCTATACTCATAAGAAATACTGGCCTGTGGTTCACTTTTATTCTGATGTTGGTCTCATTTTAGTATCAGAGTAGTACTGGGCTCATAGAAGGAGATGGGAATTATTCCCTCCTTTTCTATTTTTTGGAAGAATTTGTGAAGTTTTTAAAATTATTTAAACCTTTATCAGAATTTACCATTGAAACCATTTGGGCCTGACTTCTTTGCAGGAAGTTCTTCATTTCCAGTCTCATCACTACATGCTTTAGGTCTGTTCAGATTTTCTATTTCTTGAATCAGTACTGGTAGTTTCGGTGCTTTTAGGAATTTTGTCTGTTTCATCTAGATTATCTAAGTTGTTGACATACAATTGTTCATAGCCTTTATATTCTTATTAATTTTTGTAAAAGTCAGTTGTAAAGCCTTCCCTTTCATTCCTGATTTTCATAATTTCTCTTTTTTCATGGTGTGTCTGCATAAAAACATGTCAATTTTGTTGATATTTTTAAATAGGTCACTTTTGATTTTTTTGATTTTCTCTAGTGTTTTTCTATTCTTTCTTTCATTAATCCTGCTTTACTCTTTATACTCCTTGACTCATGTTTTCTCTCTTCTTCCTAGGACATGAGTGGAATCATGAAATGGTGCGTATGGGTGACCAGGAGTGGTACTTTTGTTATGAAGAAAGGTTTGTAGCCATAAGCGTAATCTGGTGTTTAATCAGAATGAAAAGTCTTCCCAATCAGGGACATTTGAATGTAGTATTATTTTAAATGGCTGGTCATAGACAAGGATTTAAGTGTTCCTTATGAATTGAGAATAGACAAGATTCTATGCTAGTGCATTCAGTGGCTGGAGTTCACAGAGGTAGGGCCAGTAAGGGTAATAAGGATCAGGGATTTCACTATCAGAGTCCTGTGACTTCACTTTGTCCTTGCTCTTCTTCCTGTATTCCATAGGTGCTTGTCCTATCACATGGAGGGCTTCATAAACCCTGAAATGGTTATAAGGGCAGCTCCTTTATAGTTACTTTGCTTACATGGGAATATAAAAGATTAGGTCATTTGGGGTGCTTGGGTGGCTCAGTTGGTTGAGTGTCTGACTTCGGCTCAAGTCATGATCTCACTGTTCGTGGGTTTGAGTCCTGCATTAGCCTCTGTGCTGACAGCTCAGAACCTGGAGCCTGCTTCAGATTTTGTGTCTCTGTCTCTCTCTGCTCCCTGCCTCTACCCACCCCCACTCATGCTCTGTTTGTCTCTCTCTTACAAAAATAAATATTTTTTTAATGTTTTTAAATAAAAGATTAGGTTATTTTACAAGGTTCTCTTTAGATTTCCAAAAACAAACATGAGCCTCAGAGTTAGTGACTTTGACCTTGGTAGTATAATTAATTTTAGAAGCTTATATGGGAAAGTGTATTTCTTGTGGCTTAGGTTGCCAATCCACCTGACAGCATTAATTCCTTAAAAACACCTGAAATACTAACCACTTGGAGTTTGGTGGTCATAACTTCTCCTTTGCCAAGTAACTTTTTTCCAGAACCTCTGAAATCTCCATTGTTACTTGTGAGTCATACCACTGGGGTTCAGGCTTTGGACTAGGGCAGAAGTTCACAGCCTTTCAAAAAGAGACCTTTGGATCTCACATCACAGGTGGGATCCGCAGCCTCGCTACTGATCTACCTAGGAACACACATCCATGGCCTCGCCAATGAAAGATCTGCCAACTTGACTTCTTCACATATTGCATACTTGTTTTACAGGTAGCTAAGGCTTTTTCTATACATTATTTTCATCAAATTTTCTATTATGTCCATGAGGTATCAAAAAAAGTGTTAATTATTCCATTTTTAGAAGAAGAAACTGTTTGAGGTGAAGACCTTCCCAAGGCCATACTGATGCCAAATGGGAAGGGAGACATATGCACATTTCTTCTGGCTTCAGCATCAGTATTCTCCCTTCTTCCCGGGTCAGGCTTCTGAGGGAGGAAGTTTTAAGCACATCAGTAGCATTGGAAGGAGAGAGGAAGGCAGTTGTATTGTTAGGATACAAGGTAAGAGATATAGGAACAACATTTTTTTTTGTCATGCCTAGGAGTGAGATCTGGACACTAAGAAAGCCACAAACTGTTTCAAAAAAACTGAAGAGTTCATTCCGTGCTCCAGATCTGAGGGCAATGCTGCGCATGCATAGAGGTGAGGAGAGGTGAGGGCAGGAGGGTGAGTATGGGAGCCCTGTGGTGTCAGGGACTAAACTGGGGAGCTGGTACAGTTTCAAAGAGAGGATAGCATGGAGGAGACTATTCAGAGAAGGAGGGATATTGTTAAGGGGGATGCAGTTATATCTAAGGGGGAATAGCTAGTTGTCTAGTTCATTGTTTCATTTACCAGTTTATAGTCTCCCAGGGCTCCCCTCTGCTGGCCTACTGTGGAGAAGAGACAGGTGCTTAATCATTTGCTTCTATTAACATCATGAATCTCTTATCATTTCAGAGTTAACACATGTCCAGTGCTACTGGGGTAAGACGAAGTTACTAGTTCTTCAAATCCTTCTGTTCTGATCTCCTTTCAGAAATTTGTGATTTCAGGGCACTTGGGTAGCTCAGTCAATTAAGTGTCCAACTCTTAATCTCAGCTCAGGTCTTGATCTCAGGGTTGTGAGTTCATCTCCCATATGGAGCTATGTGCTGGGGGGGAAGCTTACTTAAATTTTGTGTGTGTGTGTGTGATTTCAGAGATCTCATGATCTGAGCCCCATGTGTTTATATATATTATATATACATATATAATATACATTTCTCTATATATTTTAGTGCACAGATATGAAATACATTTCTCCAGTGTTTTGCCCCTCCCCCAATCCATAATACAAGCTCTACCTGGTCACTTCCCATGGTCCTTCTTTACCAGATAAACCTGTCCCAAATATCTCACCTGGTTTTATAATTTTTTTTCCCTACAGTGGACATCACACTGAATCCAATCAACCTAAGTATAAACCTTGTCCTTTCAGAAGATCAGAGACAAGTAATGTCCATGCCAATTTGGCCTGTTAAATATTATAATTACGGTATCTTAGGCTCTCAGTATTTCTCTTCAGGGAAACACTACTGGGAAATAGATGTGTCCAAGAAAACTGCTTGGATCCTAGGGGTATACTGTAGAACACATTTCTGTGATAGAAAGTGTGGTGTTGGACGAGGCACAAATCATCGACACCTTTTCTCCAGATACAAACCTCAATTTGGTTACTGGGTTATTGGGTTACAGAATAAATTTGAGTATACAGCCTTTGAGGAGACTTCTACGTCTGATCCCAAGGTCTTGACTCTTTCCATGGCTGTTCCTCCCTTTCGTGTTGGGGTTTTCCTAGACTATGAAGCAGGCATTGTCTCATTTTTCAATGTCACAAACCACGGATCACTCATCTACAAATTTTCTAAATGTTGCTTTTCTCGGACTGCTTATCCATATTTCAATCCTTTGAATTGTCCAGGCCCCATGACCCTGTGCCCACCGAGCTCCTGAACCTTCTTAGTCTCTCACCCACTTCTGTGTAGCACCCTTTCTCCTGGGCTTGTCTACACCCGAGCTTATCTGCTGCCTTTTGGATACCTCTTCCTTCCTTTCTCCTTCTTTTATTCTAGAATGTCTTTGTGCAGTGATTTTCTGTGTGTATTAAAACATGCGCTTTTTACCCTTTTCTCATTTAATTCAACTACTTTTGTTGAATTTTAGTAGTTCTGTGGTTTAAGCCTATGTCAGTACCTTGATTTTTTTTTTCACAGATTATTGAGGCTTTATTTTTTTCATATTGGATAACTTGCATTAATCTGCTTTTAAATTCACTTAGTCTTCCTTTTGTGATCCTGAATTTCTCTTAAGCCAGTCCTAGATTATTTTTTGAGTGATTGTAGCCTTTAGTTTTAGTATTTCAATGAACAAAACTATTTTTATTTGTCTTTTGACATTTACTATTTGCTCATGATTATAAGCATATTTTCTTTCATAACCTTGACCTTAGATTTGGTAGCTGTGCAAAGTCCTTGTCTTTTTTTGTTGTAAATCCTTGTAAATATGACATCTGGATTATCTTGGAGTTCATCTCCAGTGATTGCTTTTGCTCTTGAGTATGGACCATGTTTTCTAGTTTCTTTGCATGTTAAACAATTTTAACGTATCTAAAATTCCCCCAGGGGAATTGTAAATTAAGTGTAAAGACTCTGGATTCTGCTAATTGTTCTGAAGAACATTTTTTTTCTTCAGGCAGTTAACTTGTTTGAACTCAAATTCGAAATTCTCCCCTGCATTTTGTAGCAGGTGAAATCTCTGGTCAGTTTTTTGATCTGTCTCAGACGTGCAGTTCTGATTGTTGCTGAATGTACAATTTGGGATTTCTTTCTCTGGATCTCTCTTTTACAGACATTCTTTTACCATTTTTCAGCTGCAGGGATAGCTCCAAATCATTCTTCTTGCACTTCAAGCTAATAAGTCTGTAGCTGCTGGGTTTTAACTGTCTTACTACCAGTTGAGGTTTGCTTTCAAATAAAAAGCCACAAAACCAGGAAACTTCTCCAATAGTATTCCCTACTACCTGTTGTCGATTACACTGTAGATTCCAAATGTTTTGTTACTCCTTAGTGCCTTCATGTTTTTTGTTTTGCTTTTACAATTGTTCAAGGTTCATAGTGTTGATGTATAGGTACTGAGTACTGTTTTGTTAGAGTAAATACTTATATTTTTGGAAATAGAACAAGTTTTGCTTACCCCGGATATCCTAAGATATCAGTTCAATTGTTGAATTTTAGTATTTTTTTGGTATGCAAACTGCTAGATTTTGTTGAAAGTGGTTATATCATTTTGCATTCCCACTTACTTCCGAAAGGGAACAATGATAGGATGGTTAATGCAGACATAGATGTGTTTTTAGGTATATTTGGTTAAAACTGGAGGGGATTGGAGAGCTCAGAGTCTCCTGTGTGATGAGTGCAGCGTAGTGGTATTGATTGCAGTGTTAAAAAGAAATAAGCTTCCTTACCCAAAGACCTCTTCCTATCTAGTACTTCTTTCTTTGCCAATCCTTCCACAGATCCAACATCCATTGTTTTACTCCTCTTCCTCTAAATCTCTGAAATGACACCTTATCCACGGTCAGTATCTTGGGATTCTCTTATGAAACATTAGCTTTGCAGCTGAGAGAAATTGGTGGGGAAATCAGGTCCTGTCACGATACTTGGGCAAGCAGAACACCTGAATTTACTATGCTTCTCTCACCAGAGCAGAGTATGTGGGTATGTTCCACATTCCAGCTTATTATCTTCTGAGTTACTGGGAAAAAGGAATCTTTATTAGGGGGTCCCTATTTCCTCTCCACTCATTACATCTCCTGCTTGGAGAGGAATCTAATGAAATATCTTACTCTTTGGCCCATGGATTTTTAATACTTTCTCATTTGAGAAAATTTTAGGGTAAATAAAGCAAGGCTTAAAATGTGTCATTGGAGACAGTTAAAACACCAATCCAAGTAAACCGAGGGAAGAAAGCAGGAAATATGAAAAATTAATTAAGATTTGTCAAATGTGGAAACAACCCGAGAGTCCATAGATGGATGAATGAATGGATAAAGAAGATGTGAGATAATATATGCAGTGGAATACTACTCGGCCATAAAAAGGAATAAAATCTTGCCATTCAGCAACACAGATGGGCCTTGAGGGTGTAATGCTAAGTAAATTGAGACAGAGAAGGACGAATACCATATGATTTCACTTATGTGTGTAATCTGAAAACAAGCAAATAAAACAAAATTCATAGACACAGAGATCAGATTGGTGGTTGTTAGAGGTGGGGGTTGGGGGTATGCAAAATGGGTGAAGGGGATGGAGAGGTAAACACTTCCAGTTATAAAATAACTCATGGGGATGTAACATACAGCCTAATGATTACAGCAAATAATACTGTTTACAAATTTGAAAGTTGCTATAAAAGGAAATCTTAAAAGTTCTCATCACAGAAAAAATTTTTTTTCTTGATTCCCTATAGTGATATATAGAAATTTGATTTATTGTAGTGAACATTTCACATTATGTACAAATGTTGAATCCTTATATTGTACACCTAAACTAGTGTAATGTATGTCAATTACACTTCAATAAAAAATGATCTTGGGGGAACCTCACATATGTTATCGGTACCAGAATAACTGAACTGTATGGTGTGATAGAAACTATGTTCGTAAGAACAGTGGACTAGAAACATGATTTATCATCAAGATGTTTCATTCAATTAAAAATATTTTTACAATGTTATATATGTGTGTCTATCTACTCTTTATATGAAATGACTTTTAATAAGTCTGAGGCAATAAGCAACAAAATAAGGAAAGTCCCTACCTGACCTCCTGAAACTTGAACTTGGGGGTACAGTGTGAGGTGGGGGTGGATATTGCCACTGATAATATCAGCAATAACACTAGGTTTCCTGCTGCATTTCTCTCTGTTGCCTTGCACTTCTGCATATTCAATTGCTTTTTAATTTTTTAATGTTTATTTATTTTTGATAGAGCACGAGCAGGGGAGGGACAGAGAGGGAGACACAGAATCCGAAGCAGGCTTCAGGCTCTGAGCTGTCAGCACAAAGCTTGATGTGGGGCTCAAACTCAGGGACCATGAGATGGTGACCTGAGCTGAAATCTGATGCTTAACCGACTGAGCCACCCAGGCACTCCTAATTTGTTAATGTTTATTTTATTTTGAGAGACAGAGAGACAGAGCGTAAGTGCGGCAGAGAGAGGAAGACATAGAATCAGAAGCAGGCTCAGGCCCCGAGCCATCAGCCCAAAGCCCAATGCCTGATTCAAGCCCATGAGCTGTGAGATCATGACTGGAGCCAAAGTTGGGCAGTCAACTGACTGAGCCACCCAGGTGCCTCTGCATATTCATTTTATATAGTGACTGAGTCCTCACCTCCAGGAGTAACCCTTGTTTTAGCAAGGACTTCCAGAGAAATTCAAGTAAAGGAAGCCCTAGATAAAGAGCTTATCGTGTCTCTGTGCGCTGTGGCCCAGGACCCTGGACCAGTTCTGCACTGAGCACAGCAGAAGAGAGAGCTAGGCCTGGCTTTGCTCAGAGATGAAAAAGACACTTTGAGGAAGACAATAGGGGAAAGTCTGAAAGTTCTTTGAAGCTTAACACCTGTTGGTATGAAGTATGTAAGATTTTTGCAGAACTCACCACACTCCTAGCCCCCTGTCCCAGGGTTTGGGAACCTTAATGGTTTGACAGTTGCTTCTTGGGTGTTTTCTAGTCTTACAAGTTTTCCAAATTCAAACTCCGGGATCTACAGCAGTTCACAGACACACAGTCACTAACTTTGCTCATCCTTCTCCTTGAGCCATTTCTGCCACGCCGAAACCAAGCCACCTGGTAGATCAGCCCAGAGGAGCACGTAGGAGGGATTTCCATAAGGGGTTTCCTTTTTTTTTTTTTTAACTTTTATTTATTTTTGAAAGACAGAGAGAGAGAGAGAGAGATCATGAGCAAGGGAGGGGCAGAGATAGAGGGACACACAGAACCGGAGGCAGGCTTCAGGCTCTGAGCTGTCAGCACAGAGCCCGATGCGGGGCTCGAACCCATGAACTGTGAGATCGTGACCTGAGCCGAAGTCTGAAGCTTAACCAACTGAGCCACCCAGGTGCCCCCATAAGGGACTTCCTGACAACTGTTAATAAAACAAATGAGGTGCTTGCTTGGTGTTAATAATATGACCAGACATCAGAAGAAGGGGCATGCTAACAAGATCCTAAGACCCATGAGAAAAGAGAGTAGGAAAGTTTGTTTAACTACTTCCTTTCCTGTGAATGACAGCTGCATTCCAGACTGATGCATTCAAGACTGCAGACCTTCTCAAAACTTCTTTTATTTTCTTTCTTTCTTTTTTTTTACAGTGACTTCCTCTTTTCTGACCAGATCTTTGGAGGTTAAAGTTGACTTTTTAAACATTGTTAGGGGCATCTGGGTGGCTCAGTCAGTTAAACATCCGACTTCCGTTCGGTCATGATCTTGTGGTTCTTGAGTTTGAACCCTGTGTCAGGCTCTGTGCTGACAGCTAGCTCAGAGCCTGAAGCCTGTCTTTGGATTCTGTGTCTCCCTCTCTGACCCTCCCCTGATCAAGCTCTCTCTCTCTCTCTCTCTCTCTCTCTCTCTCTCTCTCAAATAAGCATTAAAAAAATTTTTTTTAGTTTTTAAACATTATCATTTTTACAACATCCTCCTTGTATGGTTGGCTCTTCTATATCACCTTTTGGCATGCATCCTTTGACACTGCACAGCTCACCCGTTTCATTATCATTGTCATTACGATACTCTACCTGTGCCACTTGACACAGAATTTTAGAGTTGTTAGTCAGGGTTCTCCAGAGAAACAAAACCAGTATGAAGGAGATTTATTATGAGGAACTGACTCATGGTTATGGAGGCTGAGAAGGTCCAGGATGTGATGTCTGCAAAGTGGAGACCCAGGAATGCTGGTGGTGTAATTCAGTCTGAGACCAAAGGCTTGAGAACTGGGGTGGGTAATGGTGTGAATTCCAGTCCAACGACAAGAGAGGACCTATATCCCAGCTCAAGCAGCCAGTCAGGCAACAAAAGGGATGAATCCCTTTTCCTTCTCAGGCCCCCAACTAATTAAATGCTGTCCATCAACACTGGGGAAAATAATCTAGTTGAGTCCACAGATTTGAATGCTAATCTTATCTAGAAACAACCGCTTCCCAGACAGACCCAGAAATGTTTAATCTGGGCACCTTGTGGCCATCAAGTTGAAACACAGCATTAACGTTAACAATTTTCCTGCTTCGTTTTTGTTCTGCTAGGATTATAGAGATTATATGCTGAATAGTACTAGATGCCATGCCCAACAGGACACTTCAAACGGCTGGATCTTCCCAGCCGCTTTAGAAAAAGTGTCATTTGGGGCCTTATTGAATCCAAATTCTGAAGGTCAGCCTCGCTGTGCTACCTCTCCGTGACAGTCCCTGACTGACCACCTGAGTTAATTCCAGATTTGCATGGTCCTGCCTTCTCACACGCCGATGAGGACACACAGGCCAGATTCGCGGACCTCAGCACCTGAACACCGATCAGCAGAGAGTTGGGCCATATGCTTGCCCCAGGCCAGCCTCAAGTGTGGGTCCTAGCTGGAAAAAAAAGGAATTTTATTCCCTCCTGACGGCTCATCTGTAGGGGGGAAAGAGGCAAGGCGGATGTTGTGTGTGAAATTACACTGCTCGGGAAAGCCTCCTTCTCTGAAGGTCGCGATACCTCCTTGTTAAGGAACGGGGGCACCTTGCAGGCGAGCAATACAGGCCCATCTGGCCCGGACTCTTGAGTCTGGTCGTCCCGGGGAGGGGGGGGGGGTTCTGTGTCGAGGCCTCCCATTGGTCGGTGGCGTCTCTCCTCCGGTCCAGCCTTCTCCAATAATTCAGCTTTCGTTTTCTCTTTGCTCTTCCGAGCCTCCGCGGAGATCTGCGCCTGATTTGGGGACAGAATCCTGACTACATCTTCTTCAGGGAGATACGACTTCTCCCCTGGTGTCGGAAGGGGTGTAGAGTAGTTTGCAGAGGGCAGCAGTGAGAACTGATATTTGGGGTGAGTTTAACGTGTGCTCTCGAAGCTGCTGTGAAGGGCGGGGCCCCAACGCCGGGCTTGCAGGCTTCCTGCTGAGTGCCGGGTGGGGGTGCAGGTAGGGGAGTGGGGGGCGGGGAGCGCCGGCTGGGGGAGGGGCAGGCCTCAAAGAAGGGAGGTGTGTAGACAGGAGGAGCTCTGTTCTTTCATGGGCGGGACCTTCATTTCTCCAGGCTGAGTCTATGCTGGCGATTCTCCTTCCTGTTCCCTAAGTGTGAGCCGCCCCTTGCTGAGGACAAGCCAGAATCCTCCATTTCTCGGAGGTAGAAAGTTCCTTCTCCTACAGCAAGAGCAAAGGCAGATGGATCTTTGAATCCTAACATTTTAATACCTATCACCTGACAGTGTGTCACCCAACAGCATGACTCTAGCTAAATGCTCCTCACCCTCCCCTGTCTGTGCCTAGGAGCTTGGTGGGGTGATAACTGGCAAGCCCTGCAGCCTTCATCTGTGAACTCAGGGAGGTCCTTGAGAATCACTAACGTTACTCATCCCTCCGCTGAGTCACCTCTGCCTCCCGGAAACTGGTTGCCTGAGAGACCAGGAGCAAGGGGAGCATTTTCCAGACGTGGTGTCTTTTCTAAGTTAAAGAAAATGAGTTTCATTGGTCTTAATAATGTATAAAGATGTCAGAAGAAGTATATTGACAAAATCCTGAGACCCAGGAGGGAAGGAAGTTTACAGCAGGGGAGCCTCTGTTTACTCCACCTCCTCCTGATAGGCGGTAGAGTTGTGATCCCCTTACTCAGGTGTGTGGAGGACACCGGACACTGGGCAGATCTCTTTTCTCACCCTGCCTTCCCTTCATCTGACCAAGGGTCACTTTATCAAAGTTGACTTTGGAGATTATTACCTCTGCTACATATTCTCTGTGGCCCTCTTGGTCACTGGTCAGTGACTGGTCCCTGTCTTCTGAACTCAAACAGTTACACCTCTATCATGCCAATGATCATGGGGTTTTAGAATTGATTTGTTTACTTTTCTGCTTCCCTTTTCATTTTGCTAGTTTTATAAGGAGCTTATATTAAATACTATTAGATGACTACCTGGTAAATAAAACATAGCACAATTTCCTTTTCCCATTCTGTTGAAGAAAAGTGACTCTTTCCCATGTAACATCAGTTGCTCGTGGCTTTATTATACTTAGAAAAACAGTTTTGTTGACTCGCAAAAGAATCAAAATTTGTATATACTTTTATTGGTTGGACTTTTACATAGTTATTGTCTTTTTATGGCTCTTTTGCTTGTCCTTGGCTGTCACCTCTGGAACATTTTGAGTTTGTATTCTCATGAGCTCAGATGTATGGAGAAAACCCGCGGGGAGGGTCCTGATGCCTATGGCAGACTGCTGACCTGGAAGCTGCGTCAGGCAGATACCATTCATGTTCCATATCTATCTCCTGGATTGCCATGGAGCCCTTAGGTCACTGCTAAAGTCATGGGGGGCTCATCCTCCATTGTGGGAAGTCTAATCCCTTTGCCCATTCTTCCTCCCATGTCAGTGGTGACAGCAGCTGCTTTGTCATTGGCTCCTTGTAGCCCCACTGTGAAAATAAACCCCACAGTCCTGCAGCAGAATGCATGCCCAACTGCTTCCTCCTGTAGAAGGCTCCTGATGCTTCTCTGCATTGGTGGATCTTGAATGGGATGAGAAATCATTGGAGGCCTGACCCCATGTTAATAACATAGCTTGGATAGATATTATCATGTAATATGGGTAGATTTTATCATATAATAAGTACCTATTATATAATATCTACTTCTGATAAAATACGTACCTCTGGTCTTGCTACTCGTCAGAGCCTCATCTGACCCATGGTTTCTCTAGCTGGGGGCTTACTTCATATGGTCTTTGAACTATTTTCAGTATCTGTACCATTCTGGATTATCTTTGCAGTGTATGTCAGGCTTATTCTCATCAGGCTCCCTTTATGCATGAGGAACGTGGCATGAGTGGACAGTTTTCATAGATTTAGATTTATCTCTATGCTGCCTTTATAGCTTTTCCCTTGTGTGAAGCAAAGGGAAACCTTATTGGTTGTCACATACTGGAGATCTTTCTTGTACATCAAACCTTGGCAACCATCAAAACCTTAATCTATACTGAGATCTTCCCTTTCTTTGTTTTTTGTCACACACCCCTATTTGCCTGGAGCTCCAGACAGAACCCCTCAATCTAGACTGTGGCCACAGGGCCATGTTGAGTTCAGGTCGGAGAACGAGCGTCATTCCACCAGGAGTAGTTGTGGTGACTGACCACCCGCAGGAGTTCCACTTTGGACCACCATTTCCATCCATGCAACCTGATAAGACATAACCTGCCAGGTTCGTTTAGCTTAGCTGGGGACTAGAGAACAGGAGACACAGTTTGCTGGTGTGCTGCTTCCAGCGAGCTGTCTGCGATGGCCCTTGCAGTGACACCAGAGCTATTTTATCCCTGGCGTCTCAGCTTCTTAAGAAACCAAACGAGATGGATGTGGGTGAGCCTACCGTACACAAGCCTAGTGCTACGAAGGCTGATTACCCGATGAAATCCCATGAGTACAGCTTCCAGGGGCTTAACCAAGACCGATTTGGCCCCAAGAGTCACAATCCCCATGTGAAAAGTGAGTCTCTGCCTTCCACCCGGCATTTAAGGTCTGTATAAAGTCTTCCTAGTCTAAATGCACTTTACACATCAAGCCATTTTTTACTGTCAGGATTGTGGACTTGCAAGGCTGCTGACCTGCCAACCTGCCACTCTATTGTAACCTGGCAGGTTTTCCTGGAAAACAAACAAGAAATTACCTGCTAGAAGAGTAACCCAATGTTACCTTTACCCGAAGGAAGATCTCAAGCCTGCTGTTAACCCTTTGCTCCCAACTCCCAGCCCTATCCTTTTACCTCATCTTATGTCTCTCTTATCTGCTGCCCTCCATTTCCTTCATCACCTTGTTCCTCGAGCTGTCATCATCCTGCTCTGAGCAGCTGTGCATGCATCCTAACTGACCTTCCCTGTTCCACACTGGAGCCACCTAACCTGTCACCTGAGTGCCGAGCTAGTTATGTCCCCAGTCATCTCTGATGAGAAAATGCTGATAATTTCTCCCTGCTATTGGAAAAGATTCTCTAAATGTTTGATTACCTACTTTGGGGAGTGTTATATTTGATGGTCCCTGAAGGCTCATGTGATGTCAAAGGCCTAGCAGTTTTCTGCACACCAGCCACACTAGCATTTTATAACTCATACAAGGTGACAGGTCTTCTGTGACTTGATCACTTCCTCTACCCAGTTCATTGTGTCCTCAGATCATATCCCATCTTTCCTTCATTTTCTTCAGCTTTCAGTTGAGCCCTTCTGTTTTCAAGTTGGAATTCTGGATAAGCTGTTGTTTTCTCAACAGCAGGTACATCTTTCTAGTAATGTTTTCCACATTTTGTGCACGCAGTGTGTGAGTGTGTGTGTGTGTGTGTGTGTGTGTGTGTGTAATCTATTATTTAATTTATTATTTCTTTCCAGGTGAATGCCAAGTGCATAGTAGTTTAAACCCTCTGTTTTTTAAAATTTTAATTCCAATATAGTTAACATATAGTGTTATATTAGTTTCAGGTGTACAATATAGTGATTCAACACTTTATACAACACACTGCTCATCACAGCAAGTGCGCTACTTAATCCTTATTGCCTGTTTAACCCATCCCTCCCACCCTCTGGGAACCATCAGTTTGTTTTCTATAGTTAAGAGTCTGTTTCTTGATCTCCATCTCTTTCTCTCTCTCTCTCTCTCTCCTTGCTCATTTGGGTTTAAAACTTCTATTTAGACTTATTTTGGTGTTTATGGGTATTAGTCAATTTGCTAGCATTTAATTCGTCATTAATGATAATTAATTGAATAATCTTGCCCAATATTTTGAGACTTCTTTCTCAAGACTGACATTTCATTCATGTTTCTGTTTTTTTCAGGTATCTGAAAATATGATCCTATGAGTTTATACCATCTCCCTCCCCACTGTCCACATACATACACACTTTAGGCTCCTGTTAACATCCTTGCCATATTTCCTGGCCACACTGAATTCTCACTGGTTTCAAACACTAGACTTCCCAGAACCTCTCAGCTGGTCTGGATCACTTCATTCCCACAGTTTCCATTGTTCTCCTGGAAGTTACCTTTGTTTGCCTTTGATTAGCTCAATGGGGTAGGAGACAGACCTCTGTAGGAGGGCTTTGAACATATTAAGTTGATCCCAATGCTCTCTTGGAGATAAATGATCTTTGTAAGTGACTTACTATCTCTGTTCACACATCTGATGAAGGGTTTGCTTTTACCATGTACACAAAGACATTGTCCTATATTATGTTGTGATAATAGGAGAAATCAGTGCAAACGTATAGCAAGTGATGGCAATGGTTACACTGTCAGTAAGTTAGAGCAGTCTTTTTTGATAAGAGAGCAGGTGAGTTAAGAGTTTACTGAAGTATAAGAGTGAGTCACCGATGCCAGGGACAGTATCCATGCTGAGTGAAAAACCCAAAGGCATATGTGGATGGGTGCTTTTTCCAGTGAGGGTGTGTTTTGGGGATGGCCAAGAAAAAGCAGGATAGATGGTAGGCCACACAAGGGTCTTGGTAGAAGGGGCTTCAGGTCATCGTTTTGTTTAGTAAAAGGAAAGGAAAATAACAGTCATCGTGGGTAAAGATGAGATTTGTTATGTCACCTGAACCATGAATAATGCATTTGAAATTATTAAGAGAAGTCCTTTTTACCAGGTCCCCAAGATCCTTTCTTTGTTTCTCCACCTTTCCTTTCTTTTCCTTTGCTATTATGATTTTGGCCTATCTTTGATTTCTGCCCAGTTAGTATAATTTTATTTCTACCTTTCTAATTCTGCCCCTTTTTAACTTCCCAGTCGTGCAGGGATCTGTGAGCAAGGAGAGCCACAGAAGTCAGGACAGGGAGCAGCTGTGATGGCTTTTGAACTGCTGACGTGCTTGCGAGAGGAGGTAACCTGCCCCATCTGCCTGGACCTCCTGACAGAGCCCCTGAGCCTAGACTGTGGCCACAGCTTCTGCCAGGCCTGCATCACTGCAAAGACCAAGGAGTCTGTGACAAGCCAAGGAGGGGAGAGCACTTGCCCTGTGTGCCGAATCAGTTACTGCACTGGGGAGCTGCGGCCTAACTGGCATGTGGCCAACATAGTGGAGCGGCTCAGAAAGGTCAAGGTGAGCCCCAAGGAGGGGCAAAAGATAAATCTCTGTGAACGCCATGAAGAGAAACTCTTGCTCTTCTGTAAGACGGATAGGAAGGTCATTTGCTGGCTTTGCGAGCGGTCCCAGGAGCACCGTGGTCACCACACGGTCCTCGTGGAGGAGGTGGCCCATGAGTTCCAGGTAAGAGGCCAGGATGGAGGAAGTACAGGGCAGAAAACAGGACTTGATGAGCAATCTCCACTTTGCATTCAGCTTTAATTCCCTCGTCACCATAGACCTGAGGCCTGTGCCCAAGCCTGTGGTGTCTTGTCTTTCTATTCTCACCCTCCAAGACCTGAAGGACAGTTTTTTTGTTTGTTTTTGCTTTTTGCCTGAAGAACATGTTTAGCCATTCGATTCAATTACAACATTTTTGTAAACCTACAGCACAGATTTGGCCAAAAGTAGATACTTTTGTACCTTGCACTGGACGATGGAGATTTCGTGCTGGAGAGAGGCTCTCATGACCCCATGTAACAGGAGGATAGATTGAGACGTGATCTCTTTCCTGGCTGCAGGATTCGGCTTGTTCTTCTAGTGCAGTGTCAGTCCTCTTATGACAAAGGGATGGTGATGTCCATCACCTGAGTCTTAAAGAACACATTCGCCACCTCCAGTTTTCTTCCAAGTCCTAGATTCTAACTGCTTTTTTCACTGGTTCTGTAAATGCTAGTCTCTTTGGAAATCAGCCTGATTCCCTCCCTTCCCCCTCTGCATTTATCCTCTGTGCTGATGCTGAGAAATCTTATAGCTCAACTGTGGTGTGATTCCTGTCTCACAGGAGAAGCTCCAGGCAGCTCTGTGGAAGCTGAAGAATGACCAGCAGGAAGCTAGGATGTTGGAAGCTGTTATCGGAGAAGAGAGAACTTCCTGGAAGGTAGGAGGAGATACTTCGTGAGGGAGTTTGACAAAAATCTGGACAGGACCTTGGGTGTTAGTGACAAAGAGCTACCTTCCTTTTTGTTCTCTGATCGTTGATGTGTCCAAAAGTCATGTGATTGGTCCTCTTCTTTATCTTTTCCCTGATAAGGCTTGGGGCTAAAAAGTGAGCCCGTTACAAATGAATACAGATGTTTAGAAGAAGGTGTTCATGTAGAAGATGGCTAGTGAATTCTGTGTCACATTCCTGTGGTGATTTTTGAGTCTTTGACCTGTCTAGGCGATGACATTTAGCAATGACCCATGCTTCTGTCCACATTGTTCAACTTTTAGCCAAGGGCAAAGGGTGGGGGTCAAGAATAATATGAGGAGACTTGGTTGTCCTGGACAGCTGTGTGAGAGCTGAACTACACCCAGGGGCCCCATTTGGGCTCAGTGTTGGCCTCAACAATGCAAGCTTGTGAAGCCATTTTTTTTTTGGAATGTGATGGAGAAAAGATGAGAGGAAAGTCAGCTTTCCTAAGAATTGCTCCCTGCCTTCTAATTCATTTCCCTGTGAGAACTTTCCAAAGAAAAGTAGTTCTCTTTCTGGCGCCTAGTCCTTGCCTGATAACCCGAGTACCCCTCTCTCTTTCTCACTCCCGAAGAAACAAATGCAAACTGAAAGACAAAGTATCCAAGCACAGTTTAAAAAACTCAAGGACATCCTGGAGTGTGAGGAGCTGAGGGAGCTGCAGAATTTGGAAAGCGAGGAGAAGGCTGTTCTTGGTAGGCTGGCTGAAGCGGAGGATGAACTGGCCCAGCAGAGTCAGCTGGCGACAGACCTCATCTTGGATCTGGAATGTCGGCTGCAGGGGTCAACAATGGACATGCTGCAGGTGAGACTCCGGAGGAACCGCCAGCGTCTGAGACTTGAGAAAAATGAAGACCAAGTTTCCCTCCTTCCCATGTTGCTTTGCTCTTCCTGGGGGTGACTCTAAGATTCCTTTGGCCCTGCAGAGTACCCCTTTCCTGCAGCTCTGTCAGAGCTGATAGGAATAAATAACAAGGGACAACTGCATATTTATGTATCCAGTGCAGGGCAGACATCTGACTGTGGAGAGAATTTGCTTTGTATCCAGGGATAGTCTATGGGCCCCTGTTATCCGTGATCTAGTGCTAAGGACGTATCTGGAACCTCTTCCTGATTCAGCTAGATCACAGACAAATGAATTTCACATCCTAAGACTTATTTCCCTCATAGAATAAACTAAGATTTTTTTTCCCTCTTTTTCTATTTTCTGAAAAACCAACAAAAATTGTGTTGGACTAGTCCATTAGTCCATACTATTAGGACTAGTATTAGTAAATTGTGGAAGACTAGTATTATTTATTCTTAAAATTGTCAATAGAATTCACCAGTGAAGCCATCTCATCCTGGGCTTTTCTTTTTTGAAGGGTTTAAAAAAATGCCTTAGGTTTATTTGCATTTCTTGCAGTTTTTGAGTCAGTTTTGTAATACATTTTTCTTAGGGATCAGTCCACTCTAAGTTGCCTGATATGTAGACATAAAGACAGTCATAATAATCTCTTATAATTCCGCTGGCTTCTACAACACACATAGTAATGTCCCCTCTTTTATTCCTGATTTTGGTGGTGTGCTTTCTTCTTTTCTTTTCTTGGTCAGCTTAGTTGTCTTTGGTCATTTTTATTGATTTCCTTCAAGAATCAACTATTATTCCATTAATTTTATTTTTTTTAACCTTTCTGTGTCATTTGTGTCTGCCTTTATCTTCATTGTTTTCTTTGTGTGTGTGTGTGTGTGTGTGTGTGTATGCATGCATGGATGTGAGTGTGTGTGCTTTCGTTTGCCATTCTTTTTCTAGTTTCTTAAAGTAGAAACTTTGATTACTTATTTGAGACCATCTTTCCTGATATAGTATTTAATGATATAAATGCATTGCTTTAGGGGCACCTGGGTAGCTCGGTCGGTTAAGCATTTAAAATCCACTCTGACCATGATCTCTTGGCTTAGTTCAAGCCCTGCATCCGGCTCTCTGCTGTCAACACAGAGCCCGATTCTGATCCTCTGTCTCTCTCCCAGAATTCAAACCAAGGTCAAGGTTGTTGCTAAGCTTTTTCAAGTACAATGACAGTGTATAGCTATACTTCAGGAAGAAATACCATATCTAAATTTAGTTTAACAAGCTCGTTTTCTGAACTGAGAGTTAGAGGAAATATCCTTGTGTTTCTCTATCCCTGTCTTTTGCCTTAATCATCTTTTCAAAATACAGCTGCTCAGGATAGATCATTGGCCAAGATTTCACTCTTACCTATTGGTTTCATGGGCTATTTTCTTTAAATTAATCATACACATTAAAGTGACTTATTTTAGAATTTTTATGAGTTTAGAGAACTAGCTATGAGAGTCATAGTTGCATTTTTGTATAAACTACCGTCACTCTGAAAATAACATGGTTCCTACAAATTCAATAGCTACAACCAACTCAATAGTTGTGGTTGACAGGCTCTATTTAGATGTTTCAATGAAGATTTTAGTTTATAAAAGTTAGAATTGTAGTCTGAGGGTTGAAGAAGGCCCCATCTAAAACTTTGATAGTAAATCCTTAGTCTTTCTGCCCTTAAGAACCAGAGGACAGAATTGACGACAGCCTAAGTCACTACAAAGTGGGAGGAATTTCAGAAAAGAGAAGGCAAGAGGGGATAGCCCAACATTTTGTGTATGAAATTTGCCAAAACATTGGCTGATTCTGAGACTATACATGATCTAAAGTTAAAGCATCCAGTTAAAAGCAAAAAAACCCTGAACTTTGATATGAACTGTCACACCAAAGGCAATGTTTGCAGTTTAAATACAACCACATTAAGTGCACACTAAAACTAAAGTCAAGACTCTACAGAGTACTACAAGAGCATGCTAGGCCTCCATAGTATCACAGTAACCCAGTTCATTATATATTCCAGGAAAATGTTACTCATTCTCAAGAGAAAACACTATAGGGAAGCTGGGTGGCTCAGTCAGTTAAGCAGCTGACTTTGGCTCAGGTCATGATCTCAGGGTTCAAGGGTTTGAGCCCTGCGTCAGGCCCTGTGCTGACAGCTCAGAGCCGGAGCCTGCTTTGGATTCTGTGTGTCCCTACCTCTCTGCCCTTCCCCCACTCATGCTCTGGGTCTCTGAAGAACAAGTAAACATTTGTTTTAAAAAACGAAAACACAATAAATGGATATCAACAATGAGATTATCTAGATGTTGGAATTAGCAGACAAGAATTTAAGCAACTTTTAATTACTGAACTCAACAATATAAATGAAATGATGGCCCTAATGAATAAATAGATGGGAAATCTCATCAGAGAAACAATAACATACAAAAGAATCAAATAGAAATTCTGGAACTGCAAATATAAACGTCTGAAATTTAAAAAATTCACTGATTGTGTTTCATAGCAGAAAGGAGATAAAAGGTAAAAAGAATCAGTAAATTTCAAAATAGATCAATAAATATAGACTAGTATAGACATGTATTTTTTCCTTCCTTTCTCTCTCCCTTCCTTCCTTCCTTCCTGTCTGTCTGTCTTTCTTTCTTTCTTTCTTTCTTTCTTTCTTTCTTTCTTTCTTTCTTTCTTTCTTTCTTTCGTTTGGCTTCTTAAGGTTTTACTTAAATTCCAGTTAGTTAACATACAGTGTTATATTAGTTTCAGGTGTACCATATGGTGATTCAACAACTTCACACATCACCCGGTGCTCCTCACAAGGGTGCTCCTTAATCCCCATCACCTATTTAACCCTTACTCCCACCCCATCCCCTCTGGTAACCATCATTTTGTTCTCTATAATTTAAAGAGTCTGCTTCTTGATTTTTCTCTCTTTGTCTTTTGTTCATTTGTTTTGTTTCTTAAATTCCACATGAGTGAAATCAGATGTTATTTGTCTTTCTCTGACTGACTTATTTTGCTTTGAATTATACTCTCCACCTCCACCCATGTCATTGTAAATGGCAAAACTTTATTCTTTTTTATGGCTGAATAATTCTTTATTCATTCATCAATCATTAGATGCTTAGGCTTCTT
>NC_043710.1:52498313-52513867 GCF_006229205.1 Suricata suricatta
TCTTTTGTTCATTTGTTTTGTTTCTTAAATTCCACATGAGTGAAATCAGATGTTATTTGTCTTTCTCTGACTGACTTATTTTGCTTTGAATTATACTCTCCACCTCCACCCATGTCATTGTAAATGGCAAAACTTTATTCTTTTTTATGGCTGAATAATTCTTTATTCATTCATCAATCATTAGATGCTTAGGCTTCTTTCATATCTTGGCCACTGTAAATAATGCTGCTACAAACATAGGGGTGCATGTATCCCTCTGAATTAGGGGTTTTGTATTATTTATGTAAACACCCAGTAGTGCAATTGCTGGGGCATAGATTAGTTCTATTTATAACTTTTTTGAGGAACCTTCATACTGTTTTCCACAGTGGCTGCACCAGTTTACATTCCCACCAACAGTGCACAAGTATTCCGTGTTTTTATTTTTTTCAATTAATACATGCAGCATAAAAATTTCACTAGCTTTGGATGCTGAAAAATGATTTTATTATTCTCTCCTATACTGAGATAGCTAATGCTTTGTTAAGCCAAATGTTATAAAACTGTCTTAAACAAAAGCAAGAGCAATAAAAAGTTTATTTTTCCTCTAAAAAAATGCATTGCTTTAGATATATTACATATATTTTGATTGTTTGGTTATTTTTATTCAGTTCAACGTACTTTCAAATTTCCTTTGTGATTTTTTTTTTATTAACCCTTGGGATATTTGAAAGTGTGTTTATTTTTTTAATTTTTAAATTTTTTATATAAATTCCAGTTAGTTAACATACCTTGTTAGATTAGTTTGAGGTATACAACACAGTGATTCAATGTTTCCATACATCACCAGGGGCTTTTCACAAGTGCACTCCTTAATTCCTGTCACCTGTTCAACCCATCCCCTGCCCCCTCAATGTTATTTTCTACAGTTAAGAGTCTGTTTCTTGGTTTGCCTCTCTCTCTTTCCCCCTTTTCTCCTTTTTTTGTCCTAAATTCCACAGATGAGTGAAATGATATGGTATTTGTCTCTCTCTGACTGACTTATTTCATTTAGCATAATACTCTCTAGCTCCATCCATATTGTTGCAAATGACAGGATTGCATTCTTTTTTATGCCTGAGTAATATTCCATTAAATATAGATACCACATTTTTATCCGTTCATCAGTCGATGGACACCTGAACTGTTACAATAATTTGTTTATTGTATTGCTGCTATAAATATTAGGGTGCATATATCCCTTTGAATTAGTATTTTCATATTCTTTGGGTAAATACCTAGAAAGTTTGCTGTCTAATGATACTTGATTTCTCGCTTTTTCTTCTGGCATGGTTTAAAATTTAATTTGCTTTCATTCAGCAGCTTTTTATTATTTCAGTATTTAAATGTATTGATACTTATTTTATGGACTAAAAGAGTGTATGTTCAGAAAATTTTTCTATGTGAATTTGAGGAGAATGTGTATTCTGCATTTATTAGATATAATTGTTGGTTAGGTCAGGTTGGTTGATAGTATCATCCATGTCTTCTGTATCTACAGATTTTCATACAAGCTCTTCTATCAGTTATTGAGAGTGAGCTATTGAAATCCACAACTACTAAGTTGTCTGTTTTTGTTTAATCCTCTCGATTTTGCTTTGTGTATTTTGAAGCGTGGCTGTTGGGTACATATACATTTATAATTGTTATATCCTTTCTTGGTATACTGAAGCTTTTATTCTGAAACTTCCCTCTCATTCTCTCATAGTATTTATTGTCTAAAGTCTATTTTGTCTAATATTAATTTAGATACTTGAGCTATCTTATGATTACTGCTTGCATGGTGTATATTGTTCTATCTTTTTACTGTTTTTGTGTCTTTGGATCCAAAATATGTCTCTTGTAGATAGCAATAGTTGAGTCTTGCTTTTTATCTAGTATAATCATCATTGCCTTAAAAATTTTTTTAATGTTTATTTATCTTTGAGAGAGAGAGCACAAGCAGGGCAGGGACAAAGAAACATGGGGACAGAAGTTCCAAAGCAGGGTCCATGTGCTGACAGTAGAGAGCCCGATTCAGGGCTCGAACCCACAAGCTGAGAGATCATGACCTGAAAAGTTAGACGCTCAACTGACTGAGCCACCCAAGTGCCCCAATCATTGCCTTTAAAAAATTTTTTTTAATGTTTATTTTTAAGAGAGACAGAGTGTGAGTGCGGGAGGGGCAGAGAAAGAGGGAGACACAGAATCTGAAGCAGGCTCCAGGCTCTGAGCTGTCAGCATAGAGCCCGATGCCGGGCTTGAACTCACGAACTGGGAGATCATGACCTGAGCCAAAGTTGCATGCTTAGCTGACTGAAGCACCCAGGCGCCCCCAATGCCTTTTTTTAATGTTTATTTTTGAGAGACAGAGAGTGCGGAGGGTGGCAGGGAGTGATGGAGGGGGCAGGTGGACAGAGGATCCAACATGGGCTCTAACCTGAGAGCAGAGAACCCAAAATGGGGCTCGAACTCAGGAACCGCAAGATCATGACTTAAGCCAAAGTTGGTTGCTCAGCCGACTGAGTCACCGAGCACTCCTGTAATCATTGCCTTTTAGTTGGGATATTAAAGCAGTAACATTTAATGCAATTATTGATGTGGTTGTATTTAAATTTATCATATTGCTGTTTTCTTTCCATATGTCGCCTGTAGTTTCCACTGTTCTGTTTTTCTTTGGCTAGCTTTGTTTGAGTTAAACAAATATTTCTAGTATAAAATTTTATGTTTTCCTATATCTGTGGGGGTTTTGTTTTGTTTTGTCTTAGTTTTAGTTTTCTCCCCCCTAGTGGTTATTGGAATGATTACAGCATGCATCTTACCCTATCATGGTCTACTTCAGATTAATTCTAAATTACTTCCAGTAGGATATGGGAACTTTCCTCCAACATTGCTTCATTTCCTTTCTAGCTACAACTCAGTGATACTTTTAATATGGGCACCTGATCCAATGCAGGGCAGTGTCATGCAGGCATAAGAGGTATTTTTGTTTTAAGTGGGATGAGAAGTTCTTTTTTCTTCTGGAGTTTATATCAAGAGATACATCTTCCCTTTATGAACTGAGAGTAAAGTCAATAAAGACGGAATAAATAGAATTTGGAGAAGGACATAGGATCCTGATAATGGGGTTTAAGCTTCAAAATTAAGCTTTGATTAAAGTTATAATGGCCCCCCAGATCCTTTTCTCTACTTAATATAGTTTTGGTTTCTGTCATATGCAACACAAAAGCCCTAATACAGAGAGCAAAACCTTTTTTCTTTAATGGCCCTTGTAGACCTGCCTGTTGTCCTAGTTTTTGGTGACATGAGGGAAGTGAAGTCTGAAGTAAAGGAAATCAAATATATCGGTAGATATTTGTTCAAACAAATAAGGCAATATCTGTGATGATAAAGGAAATCAGATGGCTAAAAATTGTTAAGTGGACTGAACTGAACCTTATATTATGCTGTATGTTAACCAACTGAAATTTTATTTTATTTTTAACTTTTTTATGTTTATTTATTTTTGAGAGAGAGAGAGAGAGACAGAGCTCAAGCAGTGGAGGGGCAGAGAGAGAGAGAGAGAGAGAGAGAGAGAGAGAGGGAGACATTGAATTTGAAGCTGTTCCAGGCTCTGAGCTCAAATCCTGATTATGAGCTCGAACTCATGAACCATGAGATCATGACCTGAGTTGAAGTCAGATGCTTAACCAAATGAGCCACTCAATTACCCCAACCAACTGATATTTTAAATAAAAACTTGGGTCACCTCAGTGATTTGGTTTGTTAAGCGTCCAACTCTTGGTTTTGGATCAGATCATGATCTCACAGTCTATGAAATCGAGCCCCGTGTCGGGCTCTGCACTGACAGCAGGGAGCCTCGTTGGGATTCTCTCTCTCCCTCTCTCTGCCCTTTCCCTGCTCGCGCTCTCTCTCTCTCTCGCTCGCTCTCTCTCTCTCTCTCTCTCTCTTTCTCTCAAAAATGTTTAAAAGGGGCGCCCGGGTGGCTCAGTCGGTTAAGCGTCCGACTTCAGCTCAGGTCATGATCTCACGGTTTGTGGGTTCAAGCCCCGCATCAGGCTCTGTGCTGACAGCTCTGAGCCTGGAGCCTGCTTCAGATTCTGTATCTCCCTCTCTCTCTCTGCCTTTCCCCTGCTTGCACTGTCTCTCTCTGTCTCTCAAAAACAAATAAAAAACATTTAAAATTTTTAATAAATAAAAACAAAAAAAGTTTAAAAATTAAAAATAAATAAAAACTTAAAAAACTAAAAAAATAATAAAAAAGAATGTGGACTGGATTTCGTGGTGGAAACTGAAGTTCAAGTAAATATTGTAATATTTAGGACAGTGACTGAATGGATATTGCTACCTTATGAACAATGGAGTATAAGAGAGGAGACAATTTGGTTGGTGAGTGGTAAGTTATGTATTATACATCCTAACCTATTAATTTCTGTGACCTGTTTTTTACTGAAATCGTTAACCTGCGTTTAAGAGACAGACTGAGTAAAAGCAAAGAGTAGGAAATCAAGTGGACATATGTGTGTGTTGAACTTAAGGGAGTGGACAAGGTCACTTACAGATAGTGTGTAATGAGAAGGGAGAGACTTGAAAAATGCCTGCCTTCATATATTGCTTTTATCCTCAGCAAAAGCATAATATCTGGAAGGATATTATGATTATTTACCCAATTTTGATTCTCCAAAGTCTGTCCTGATATTTGGCAAATAATAGCAGATTCCTTTAGGTTTCTGTTGAATAAATGAAAGAGCCACGCATTATTTGTAGCATCTCATGCACTTTGGGAAAAAAATTACAGAACTGTTGTCTCCCTCATAAATATGTCTCATCTCCAGATACTAGAAGCTTTATGCTTTACTTCTACAAGGCTCAAAGCTGTTTCTACCTTTTAGGAAATCTGACAACCTCACATGACTCTTTGGGAATGATTAGTCTGGGTCTTATTTTTACTTACTTGCTCTCACTTTGGGACCGTCTTTATTCCCACCATACAGGTTGGTGGGGATGTGATGACACTTTGTAATTGGGGAGTGTAGAGGGCCTATTACCCCTTGACTCATGTTTTCTCTTTTCTCCCTAGGATGTGAATCACCTCGTGGAAAGGTATGTGTGGCAGATCAGAGATGGTGAAAGATGTTTAAGGAAATTAGAGTTCTGGGGTGATCAATTAAAATAAAACATCACTCAGGGCAGCACAATTTGGATGTGTAGTTTTATGTGAAATTCCTGTTCATAAATTGTGGTCTGAGTGTTCTGTAACTGTTGAGAATGGACCAGGCTCTGTGGTAGAGAATTTGGGTGGTGGGAAGTCACACAGTTTGGGTCTGTAGCATATCAAGGCTGAAGTGTGGCAGACCCTTGTGACTTGATAGCTTTTATTCACCCTGCATGGCTGTGTCTAATTCAGGCTCTCACATTTCTTAGGTGCCTGGCTTATCCTGGGAAAGTCATGTGTTCTTTATCTGCCAAGCCCCCAGAGTTGGAGACAGCTCCCTTATGTTTAAATTTCTGCCCTGGGAATAGAAGAGACCTTCTATGTGGCTTTGTTTAGATTTCCAAAAACAGACTTGAATCTCAAGGACTATTTTGACCACATACACGCAAGTGGTCCGTCTTGATCACATATGTTGGAAGCCAGAATGGAAAAGTGGCACCCTTGTGTCTAAATTTTCCACACCTACCTGACAGCATCGAGCATTTTCCTAAGACATGAAATCCAGGCCATCATGAATTTGGTGCTCATGTCTTCTGTTCCAAGTGTTTGCAAACTTTCCCAGAAAACATGAAAGCTCAGATGTTATTCTGAGGGCTTTCCTACTGGGAATTAGAGTTTAAAGACGTTGGTCTTCCCCAGACAATATTTCCACACTTGTCTGTTCCAAACACCCAGGAGCCAAGTTCTGCAACCATACTTTCTGATCATCTACCTTGGGAACGCGCATCCATGCAGTGACTTTTCCATGCATTAAGTGTTTTTTTAAAGGCACCAAAATTTTGTTTTGTTATATCCATTATTTCATATAACTTGATATGATTTCTAGGATTTGGAAAGGGAGAGGTTCATGATTTAATTTTGGAAACTGTGCCTCTGAGACGTCAAGACCTTCCTAAGATCATACCGAGGGCAACTGAGGGCAACACTTTTCCCTGGCTCCAAGGTCAAGAGTCTCCTATTCTTTCTCAGGGTCTCCAGGGTTCAGATGCTTCAATGGGGTGAAGATAGAAAGTTGTCATTCTAGAGGGACGAAAAGTCAGAAGTGTGGGGTTCAATTTTTGTCATCCCTAGGAGTGAGGCCTTGAGTCTAAAGAAACCGAAAACTTTTCTCAAGGAACAAAGGAAAGCATTCCGAGCTCCTAATCTGAAAAGGATAATACAAGCATTTGAAAAAGGTGAGTAGTGTTAGAGCAAGTGGGTGGCTATGGGAGCCTTGTGATGGCAGGGGCTAATTGGGGAAAGGGCACAATTTCTGGGTATGGAGAAGAAGACAAAGGAGACTGGATGTCATGTGCTGATCATATTTCATGGGGAGTGGCCAGGTGTGGGGTTCATATTCTCCTTCCCAGTTCACTACCTTACCATCGTCCCCAGTCTTGCCCCGATCCTCAGGGAAAGAGATTCCAGGGCTGACTCACTTGCTTATGTTGATTATGTTTTTTTGGTTTTGGTTTTGTTTTTATTATGTGAGAGCTGACACATGTGTGGCACTAGCAAGGTAAGGAGAAATCAGTGTCATCAAACCACCACCTTGTTCTCATCATCTTTCAGAATTTTTCATTCCTAGTGGGTCTCATGTTCCAGGACCTGTATTTCCCCTCTGACACATACATACATGTTAGGCTTCTTCAGTGTTATGCCTCTCCCTGAGGACAGATTTCTTCATAGTTCCCATTCCAGTTACTCCCAAGATCAGATTCCTTTCACAGCATCACAAGTAAATCTATGTCATCTCCCTCACCCAATCCTGTAATTTTTCTGCAGCTCACGTGATTCCATACTGACCCCTGAATACAACATATTTTGGCAGTTCTACAGAATGAAGGCAAGTGAGATATGTATGCTGTTGGAAGTCAAATAATGCAAGTAACAGCGATTATGGTGTCCTGGGCTCCCTGGTTATCAGATCGGGGAGCCGTCACTGGGAGTTTGATCCTGGGGGCATATGATAGAACATGCGCAGAATCCAATATGAAATTTCGTGTTAGACATACTTAAAAGTGTCAACATGTTTACTCTAAGCATCAACCTAATATGGCTTCTACATTAGAGAGTTACGGAATCAACTTGAATATAATGCTTTGGAGGAGTCCTCCTTCTCTGAGCCTTTCCTCTTAATCCTGGCCTTGCCTGTTTCTCCCCATTGTGTTGGAGTTTTCCTAGGCTACAAGGCTGGTACCGTCTCAACCCATAAGTTTCTTATATATAAATTCTCCTCATATTCCTTTTCTCAGACAGCTTTTCTGTATTTCAGCCCTAGTAAATGTACTGACCCCATGTGCACACCAAGCTCTTGAACCTTCTTACACCCCTACTCATTTCCGCTTGCCTTGGGTACATTGAGCTTATCTTGCCATGTTCCCTCGCTGCCTCTTTCTCCTCTACTTAAACACCCTTCATTTAGCAGCAGGGTGTACAATTTGCCTTGAGTACTGTTTTTCCCAGTATCATGTTGGCATTAGGAAAGAATCTCTAGTCACAATTTTCCATACTCCCAAGGGGAAATAAATGGCTGATGCCTCATAAAGAAGGATCATTATTGAGGTAACAACTCTGTCAAACTGTTACAGTCCCATTTCCTCTGTCACTGACTAAAAAGATGAAGGAAGGTTTTTCAACAACTTATATGTATTATCGAAGACCTAAATGTAGGGATTATTCACTAAAGACTTAATCCTTAATGGTGTGGCAGTATACTGATGATGTCCCTTACTCCTCAAAGAGTTAGGAGAAAATGAGAAAATATTATAAATATAAGAATGAAAGTTTATGTTCGGTGTGT
Source organism: Suricata suricatta (assembly GCF_006229205.1). NCBI lineage: Eukaryota > Metazoa > Chordata > Mammalia > Carnivora > Herpestidae > Suricata > Suricata suricatta. The sequence continues at coordinate 52,506,308 of NC_043710.1, forward strand.
CTGGGTTCCTGTCCTCTCCACACACAGCAAATGCAACCTTGTTTAACATACATTAATGCTGTATTTATTTTCTCAAAATAAGCTGGGTATAAAACCCACCATATTTAGGATCATTGCGAGAAATAAATGTCATTAAAATTAAAGCATCTAGGGGAGCCTGGGTGGCTCAGTCGATTAAGCATCTGACTCCGGCTCAGGTCCTGATCTTGCAGTTTGTGGGTTTGAGCCCTTCGTCGGGCTCTGTGCTGACAGCCTGAGCCTGGCATCTGCTACAGATTCTGTGCCTCCTTCTCTCTCTACCCCTCCCCCACCCGCAGTCTGTCTTTCCTTCTCTCAAAAATAAAAATTTTTTAAAAACATTTAAAATAAATAAATAAAACATTAAAAAATAAAATTAAAGCATCTAAGTGTCTCAATTTCTTAATAAATATTATAAATAATTGGTCTACTAATTTCTCATTTGTAAAAAAAAAAAAAAAGGAAGAAAAGATGAAGAAAAAGGAAAGGAAAAAAAAAAAGAAATGTACCAGATGAAGAATTGTGAAAATTAACCAACAGAATGTTTTCTAAGCACATAAGCAGGATCCAATAAGGTGTCTGTTCATTTTTCAGCTCCTTCTCACTGTAAGCAAAATAAATGATTTTAAGAATACATATTAGCTTACTTTTAACATTAATACCTTTGTTTTGTTTTAAGAAATAAAACAACTTCATTAAAGAATTACAATTTTCTTAACACCAAAGACTTAATCATCCATTTCCTATATAAAAGGTAGTACTTTTTTGCATGGACCTCAAGTATATTGTAGTATAGAGGTGGAATTTAAGGAAAGGTAGTAAGCAGGCTGGGTTTTAGCTTATGAGCAAGTAATAAATTGTATCATGTATCTTGAATGTATCATAGATAAGCTGCTATATAACGATCGCCACTTCAGATAGCTGTGAAATTAGGTGATTAACTAGTTGTTACTTAACCTTCTAATTTCTGCATAAGTCTAATTACATGAAACAGAAGTTGGTGTTTTTTTTTTTTTTTTTTTTACTTTGCTTTTCTGTTTGGAGTGTCATTGTAACTATTGTATTGTAAATGATGGAAAATAATTGCATATGTTAAAAAATAGTGTTATATTCTAAAAAAAAATAAAAAATAAAGTAAAAAAAAGAATTACAATTTTCTTTAAATTGTAGCTTATTTTAAAATAAAAATTTTTTGTAGAGCTACCTAGTCTTTTTTTTAATTTTTTCTGCAGTGATTCTACCTCATTGAAGTTGAATATCCATTTAAAAGTTCTGATTCACAGTGATACAGTAAGAGAAGTATAATCATGGGAGTTCATAGCAATGGTGGAAGTAAGTGTTTTGCTTGCCTGGTCAGCTTTCCTTTTGCAGTGACTTGAAACTTCCCTCTCAGGAAGGAAGAGGGAAATCCTGTTCTCTTCCTTCAGTGAGATAGGAGGGGAGTCATCTCTGCAGTGGATTTTTATTTGAGGCTTGGTGGGATCCCCGTGACTTTTAGCACTTTCATTCCCAACACTTCCTTAACTATGTTCAGAGCTAGGGAGAAAAAATGTGGACCGTTTGGTTAAACAGTATCTGCTCTCCTTCCTGCTTGTCCACAAAATCCCTATCTGCCTCATCTTTGGATGACCTCTGGTAACACAAGGGATTCCAAGGTGAAGATTTCTAGAATCCATGTGTGTGTGTGTGTGTGTGTGTGTGTGTGTGTGTGTGTGTGTGTGTGTGTTTATGGGGTGTGAACTAGGGCAGGGTAAGAGTGAGGACCGAAGGAGATGAGTTCCTTTATCCAAGAGCCTCTTGTCTTTGTAATACTTCCTTCTTTCTCTTGCCTCCCACAAATCCCATATCCATCCTTTGATTTCCTGTGAATCTCTGATCTGATCCAAAATCCTGGGCCCCAGATGACAAATGGGTTCCCTCTAGACTTTGTGTGAGACATTGTATGAAGTACAAGAGCTTCTGGAATGTGAAGAAAGTAATATTTGGTAGTAGGGGGTCTAAAAGCTGACTTTATTTGTTTATTTACTTATTTGTGTTTAAATGTTTATTTATTTTTTGGGAGACTGAGAGAGACAGAGCATGAGCAGGGAAGGAGCAGGTAGAAGGGGAGACACAGAATCTGTGTCTCTCTCTGCCCCTTCTGCACTTGTGCTTCCTCTCTCTCTCTCTCTCTCTCTCTCTCTCTCTCTCTCAAAAATAAATAAATGAACTTATTAAAAAATTATACTTGAGAGCTTGTTTGGAGGTCCTAGCAGAAGAGTGTACCCTTGACCTAAGAACGGTCCTCCTCTATTATCCAGAAAGGTCATCCTCTTCCACTGAGGGCACAGCTGTAGCTCGAGGAGGGACGCACATGGAGCGGTGAGGGAGGGAGCAAGGGGAACCTGCCTAGCCAGCCAGATCAACCGAATCGATTCTGGCGATCAATGGAATGAGAGATGCCGCAGCCAGATTGTCCTCACATCCAAGATTATACTTGAATAGCACCACCTATTAACCTCCTTGTTCTCACCTGCTTCCTGGTTGTTGGGTAACAATTCACTGACACAGTTCTACCATGATTAATTTGTGGAAGCCTTCCTTTTCTGGCCTGCCTGGATAAGAAACAGTAACTGGTAATTAACTGGTATACCCCTAAGATTCAATGACATTTTGGAAAGATTTTCTCTATAGGCTCACACTGATGAAACTTTAAAACTTTATTTTTACCATTTACAAATAGGTCTGCTCACATGCACAGACCTTTAACTGATTTTCTTTCCCATCACCCTCTGCATTACAAGAGCCCAGGTGCCAAGCCTTTCTGGATCAGTATTGTATCCTTTGTGACTTGCTTAGGGCCTGAATATAGTATAAGCTCAACAAATAATGATAAGATTGAATTGAAGTGCTCTGAGTATTAGGCTGTATCACTGCAATTCACATTTCTTTGTCTTACTCAGATATTCTTGCTGGAGTCACCTGGGGTCAGAATAAGAATGTTGTGGTTGGTGCCTGGCTGGTGCACATCCTAGAACGTACATCCTGCATCCTACACGGAGCCCTCCCACTGTTACTGTCTTATAAACTTCTATTCTGCTTCCTGTATTTCATTTCCCCTTCTAAGATTTTAACTTTCATTTCTCACCTGGAGGGAAACTCCCTCACTGAAACCAGTTTTTTGAGTTGGTGAGTGAATTATTGACCATACCTGCCTCTGACCTCCACTGAGTCAAGACTTCTCCACTTCAGCCTGAAGGTGTGTGGGACCGCTTGTGAAGGCAAAGGGCAGGTAGTTTGGGAGGAATAGATTGAATGTGCTTGGATGTGTTTAATTTGTGGTTCTGAAGCTGCTCTGAATTCACCTAAGACCCAGTTTATAGGTTTTCTGCGGAAGAGAAGTGCATTGAGTCAGGGGAGGCATGACCACTAAAGAAGGGAGGTTTGAGAATACAAAGAACCGTGTTTGTTTCTTGGAAGGATATTTATTTCTCCAGGCTGAATTACTCTCATCTTCTTTCTATTCTGCAATTTGACTTTTTTTTTTTTAACCTGGCCAAGGTGAGCCAGAATAACTTTTTTTTTTCCCAGAAACAGAAAATCCCTTCCTCCTTTCCTCCTGTGAAACCTGTGAAGATGGAGCCCTGTTTTCACTCTTCATAAAAGCACAAGCTCTTGGAGACAGCCAGCAGAGGTGACAGCCCTTATCTGGACTTGTGGGAGGGAAAGGGATCTTAGGGGCTGTGCCAGGGATAAGACCCTCTTGAAACCCATCCTTGTATATTTTTTGTCCTGGTAACTTCTGAACAGTTGTCCGCAACATTCCTGGTAACTCACCAGCTTTTTGGCCAGCCTGATGAGATAGACTGGATGATCAATCTGCTGCTCATCTCTGAGTTCCCCTGTGGTCACTTGTCTCTCTGGGGCTCTAGCCACAGGGAATTTGTTCTCTTCTGAGTATGGACAGCTTACCTTTACCTCAGCAGCTCCCTGTGACTCTCTAGAGTCCTCTCCTGCTTTAGAACTTGTCCTCGTTGGGGCGCCTGGGTGGTTAGTCAGGTAAGCATCCAACTTCAGCTCAAGTTATGATCTCATGGTTCGTGGGTTCAAGCCCCACATCAGGCTCTGTGCTGACCACTCAGAGCCTGGAGCCTGCTTTGGATTCTGTGTCTTCCTCTCTCTCTGTCCCTTCCTTGCTTGTTCTCTTTCTCTCAATAAATAAATAAACATTTAAAAATTTCTGTAAAAAATGAACTTGTCCTCAATCATCTTAGACACACCTTTCCATTGCTTTTTAGCTCAATTCCTAATTCCCTTGTCCCTGCTCAGAGCTAAGGAAAGGAATTGGTAATTTTTCAGAAAGAACTCCACCTTAATCTCACCTCTGAACTGCTTGTACAGAATATTTTGATGTGCACTTTCCTTTCCTATCACTTTTCAGAAGTCATTTTTCGATATCTTACATCTAGACTAGGTTCATATCTGGTGTATATTAACTGCTTACTCAGAGGGCTAGCACAGGATCCAACAGATGGGAGAAAATGGATTTAAAAAAATTTTAAATACTTTTGATTAAATTCACAAGAGTAAAAGCATATAGCTGTGATGAAAAAAATGTACTAACATCTACTGAACATTCAGGAGATATTAAGCACCTACAAAAAATTATATTTTGGGTGAATGGAGAGAGAGTAAACAGCAAAAGAGTAACGCAGTATGAGAAAATGTGAAAACAAAGAAACAGGAGCACTAGTAGATAAGAAGTCCTGCCATGGGGGTTGGTATCTACACTGGGCCTTGGTAAAAGGATTTGCAATTTAGAATATATTTCAGGCTAGGTCTCAGTGTGGAAAGGTGATTTTGAGCTGAGTTTTCAGGAAATTGATTGATTGAGGATTGATTTTTGCTAAGAGTGATTAAAGCACATATAAGGCAGTGAGTGTAGACTAGGGAGGAGTAGGAGCTGGGCTGAGAAGATGAGGAGTAGGAAGGGTTGTGTATTGTTGACCTAACTCAACCATGGTAAAGACTGACTCCAGCTGAATGACAAGTATTTGAGCAGAGGAATGGCAAGATTGATGGATGCTTAAAAACAATCATTCCTGCTGGGGGTGTGAAAAGTGATAAGAGCAAATTGCATGAGATGGATGACAGTATCAGGAAGATATCTGTGTGGTATCCATTCCTGGAATCCAGGTAAAAGACTCTGTTGGAAGGGACATAATTTGAAGAGACTACTTACAGAACCTTCTTATAAACTGATCGTGACAGACAAGGAAGAGCCTGCTGTAGCCTTATGGGCATGGACTTGTGTGACAAAATGACTACTTTGAAACAAGTTGATGTCAGAGCTTGAGCTCTTGCGGGCAGGGTCATTAATGAGGAGCAGATTAAACCCTGGACCCTAACTGGAAGAGTTTGAAGCTGAAATCAGAGAAGAGAGAGCTTCCTGGAATGCAGGAAGATATTTCCTGAGGGAGTACTGAGACAGGAAAGAGGGCAGCACTTCAATCCAGTCACAAGGAGGCCCCTTCCTCTTGGATACCTCACAATTAAAAAAAAATTTTTTTAATGTTTTTAATTTATTTTTGAGAGACAGCGCAAGCAGGGGAGGATCAGACAGAGAGGGAGATACAAAACCCGAAGCAGGCTCCAGGCTCTGAGCCAGCTGTCAGCACAGAGCCTGACATGGGACTCGAACCCACGAACCGTGAGATCATCACCTGAGCCAAAGCCAGATGTTTAACCGACTGAGCCACCCAGGCACCCTGGATACTTCACAATTACTGAGTTCAAAGATACTTGATTAGTCCTCATTTTATTTTTTCCCTTTTGGGGTTGGGTTCCCGAGAGTAGACATATCACAAATGAAACCAAATATTGGGAGGTGAAGCCATGTAAAAATAACTAATGAATCCCATGTTCCATATCCATCATCAAGTTTTATACTTCCAGAAAACACTGAGAAAAGCCCAGTGTTCCCTATTTAGGAGGTGTTGGTGGAAGGGCTTACTATACAGTGTGACATGATTATCCAGGACAGATACCTGCAGGCCAAACCTCATCTAAGTGTCACATTGTGACTGAGGTTGGGCCTTCATAAAGTAGACCTTTGGAAGAAGCTCAAGGGAAAGTAGTGGGGAAATGGCTTTCTCAGTAGTTTCTCACTACCTCATTGAGAAGTGGAAAATAGTTCTTGTCTTGGCTCCCAGGCCTAGACAAAGTAGGCCCTTAGCCAGACAGACTGACTACCTCTTTCTCTTCTCATCCCCAAAGAATCATATGTAGACTGAAAGAAAGGATTCTAAAAGAGTTTAGTGAAATGAAAGGCATCCTGGACAGTGAGGAGAAGAAGGTGTTGCAAAAGCTTGAGGAAGACAAAGTTAATGTGCTGGATAACTTGGTAGTGGCCAGAGACCAGTTGGACCGGCAGAGGTAGTACTTGAGAGGGCTCATCTCAGACATTGAACGTCAGGTATGGGGCTCCTCAGAAGACGTGCTGCAGTTAAGGCTTGGGCTGGAAGTTTTACATGATAAGATTCAGGGGAAACAGAGACTAAATTTCCTTCACTGCTGGGTCCCTACATTTTCTTCCTCAGGGTGACATTGAAAGGCTGTTGGGCCCCTCCATACCCCCTCTGTATCATTTCAAGTTTTATAGGGATAATTCAAGAATGGCAAAGAAAATTGCCATTGTTAGCAATTTATAAAAGACAGTGCAAAAAATTGAATAAAAAGTTCTTTATAAGCTCTCCTTATCTTTGATCTAGTGTTTGTAACACATCTCTTCACTAAGTTTGGTAAAATAACACAAATCTCTATTTACGTTTGATTTTCTTGTGGCTATTGAGTATAGACTGTGCAATACTTGTGGTTTTGATTTGCATTTTCTTAATATAGACCAATAACGTTGAGCATCTTTTCATGTGTTTTTTGGTCATTTGTATATCTTCTTTGGAGAAGTATCTCTTCAAATTCTTTCCCCATTTTTTGAATTGGCTTTTTGTTGTCATTGTTGCTGTTGTTGTTGAGTTGTAGTTTGTTGTATATTCTCTAACTGATACCTTATCAGATATGTGATTTACAAATGTCTTCCTTTTTGTGCATTGTCTCTTCAATCTCTTCATAGTGTCCTTTACTGCATACAAGTTTTTAACTTTGGTGTGGTTCAACTTAGCTATTTTTCTTTTATTCCCTGTGCTTTTGTTGTTGTTGTTATATCCAAGAAATCATTACCAAATCCAATATTGTGAGTATTTTTCTTTGTTTTCTTCTAATAGTTTTATAGTTTTAGATCTTATGTTTAGATCTTTAATTGATCTTAAATTGTAATTTATATGTGATGTGAGTCATCCATCTTTATATTATTGTAACCATTGTACTATATTGAGCAATTTCGGGTGGAAATAATTTGGCAAAAAGAATAAGGAGATGGCAATCAGTGAAGGGATGGACTGCATGGGACTTTTGTTTGTCCAACCTCGATTTAATTACCTTTTCTTTTCTTTCTTTCTTTCTTTCTTTCTTTCTTTCTTTCTTTCTTTCTTTCTTTCTTTCTTTCTT
>NC_043710.1:52513967-52568064 GCF_006229205.1 Suricata suricatta
TTCATGCAGTACTTATTTTAAGATATGCACCTGACCCAATTCAGGTCAATGATTTTTATGTCTTCAAATTTTACTGTTATGAATCAAAAGAGAAATTCTCTTTTTCACCAGGTAGTATATAAGGGATTATCATATAAACCAGGAGATTCAAGTTGATGCCATACAGAGCCTAAATAGAAAGTCAATATTGCAAGTGGAAAATAGAATTTTGAGAAGAACATATTCTGATGATAAGATTTTCACTTAAAAACCAGCTATGACTAAAGTTACACCTGCCCTGAATTTATTCTTATTTCTTTTAAATTTAAACCAGTTTTAGTGTTTTTTTTTTTGTCATATACAATAACAACGAAAAAGCCTAATACAGAGAGTAAAACTTTATCTGAGGATATAGAGCTAACTGATGGCCAGGTCTTCATTGGTATAAAAGGGATTAGCCTGAAAAGAGGGAAGCCAAATACATTTCTGTTCTATGATGGGAATAAAAATATGGTTATAAAAGAGTTTGAGGATATGGACTGGAATGATAATACAATATTGGAATTCAGAGTAAGATATTATATTTTCTGAGACAGTGACTGAGTAGTACTGGTATCATTTTTGGACAATGGAATATCAATAGTTGGGAAATAGTAAATTACATTTTAGACTTTCTCTGGTTCTGGTGTCTGTGGCTTATTTCATACTTAAATATTGTGAGAAAACCTATAGGTAATGGAGAGGAGGTGTATAGAATGAGTGAAGGAAAGCCAGAGAAACATTTACTTGAAATGTTTGTTTGCATTTACCCGCAGCAAAAGAAAGTATACTTTTGGAGAATTATTAATATTGATTATTCATCTTTGACTCTCCAGAACCTGGAATGATGTCTGGCACATATTGGTTTCACCTTTATCTGTCTCTATAATAAATAACAACATAATGAATTAGTGAGGTCTTCTCATGAATGTATTTTTTTTGAATGTCAAGCCTCTTCTCTTCTTTTAAATATATCTTATCTCCAAGTACTGGAAATATCTTTCTAACATCTTCACATGAGTCCTCAGGATGGTTGATTGGGATCTTATCATGTATTTTGTCCTCCATATTTTGACCACTTATTTTTTCACACCATAGCAAAGGATGTTAGGAGTTTAAGGTGAATAAAACTTTTTAAGGTAGGAGGACTTATAACTCCTTGGAGGGTTGCCAGACCAAATACAGGATGCATAATTAAATTTGAATTACAGATAAATGATAAATCATTTTTTAGTAGAAGGACATCCTAAAAATTGCAGGAGTCTTGCTTAAACTAAAGCATATTTGTTATTTATCTAAAATTAAAATTTAACTAGCACTTTTCTTTTCTAAGCACAGCAATCTTGTACTTGACTCATGTTTTCTCTCTTCTCCCCAGGATTTGACTGATGTCATGAGAAGGTATGTGTGGAAGACCAGGTATGGTCCTTTTCTATGTGAAGACAGAATTATAGCCATGAGAGTTATCTTATGATCAATAAGAATTAAAAAAACCACAGATCTGGGGAATTAGGGAATTATATCATTTTAAATTTTTGATCAACGTGAAGGTTTTTAAAGGAATTTGGGTGGTGGGAGGTCACAGCGTTAGGGCCAATACGACTATGATCTCACTAACTTTAGTCAAACCTCAGTCTTTGCCTCAGCTTGTTTCCATATTTCATAGGTGCCTGTCTTATTTCAAGGAGAGTCCTATCCTCTGTCTACCAGACCCCCAGATTTTCCACAAAGACAGCTCCTTTGTATTTATTTTTCTCTCTGGTGATAGAAGAAACAAAGTCTGTCTAGTGGTTTCATTTGGGCTTCAAAAAAATAAAGAAGACTCCAGTCTCAGGGAACAGTGGCTTTGGTCCTGGTATCAATAATTAATTTCTACTTCAGTACACACTTTAGCAGCTTGTAGAAAATATGGCCTATTTGTGTCCGAAGTGGCCTACGCACATGGCAGCATCAGGGTTTTCCCAAACACATGAAATTCAAACCACTATTAATTCAATTGTCCTAACTTCTCCTTTTCCACATGTTTGTAATGTTTCCCCATGATTCCTGGGCTATAGCAAATGGCCTGGCTGTTCGGGCTGCTAGAGAATCTTAGACTGGCATATAAAGCAAGTTTCCCTGGGGAGATGGAACATTTGGAGAACAATCAGTTCTGCTCTTAGTAAGTTTTTGTGATCCATCTGGATACTCAGCAGAGAGGACCCTACACGGCCAAGTAAACAATCAATAAGCAGACCATGATTGTCAACTAAATGTGGAGAATAAAGTGTCCTCTACCCTAGAGCAAACAGCTTGTGACCAATCTCCCCCTGAATTGAGGTGAGGGTGGCCTTGGAAAATACAGACACTGTCTTAGATCAGGCCCACCCACACAGACTGCCACTGTGAGAAGCAAATGATGAAATAGTATAAAAAGCCTGACCCATGCCACCGGTCAGATGCTGGCCAGATGACCAATTTTATAATATATTTTTGGTGTTTAATATAACCTAGCAAAATCTAGAATGAACTGATGATACATTACAAGTGGCATGTGTGCCCTCACTGCATTCTTGATGGCCTAGGGTCTTCCTGTTCACTAAGAAATTTATGCTGTTTTGCACTGCTGAGCACAGATGTATCTTAGCCTCCTTATTTCTGTCTACTTTCATTAGGTATCGTCCAAGACGTTTTTAAGAACAGTTTTGTATTTTATTTTATTATTTTATTTTATTATTTCATTTCATTTTTTAAAATGTTTATTATTTTGAGAGAGAGAGAGAGAGAGAGAGAGAGAGCGAGCAGTGACTGGGGTAGGGGCCAAGAGAAGAGAGAGACAGAACCCCAAGAAGTTTCCACGCTGTCAGTGCACAGCTCTTCGTGGGGCTCAGTCTCACGAACTGTGAGATCATGACCTGAGCTGAAATCAAGAGTCAGACACTTAACTGACTGAACCACCCAGCCACCCCTAGGATAAGAAATTTAAAAAAAAAACCCACTTTCATTTTTTCTCCTAAACTTTGGGCTATAAAAAACAGTTATGGTTTTTGTTGATCTGATAAAATGTCTTCATTTGCCCTTATTAAGAATATTTTCATTTCATCCAGAATTGTGGACATATATATATGTATATATATATTCTTCAATTAAAAAAATATCATTCCACTCCCTTCTAGTCTTTGATGTCTCTAAATAGAGGCCAACAATAATCTCATTGTATTTACTGTGTTGTTTCCTCTGGCTGCTGTCAAATTTTTCTCAGAACTTTGACTATGATATGCTTGAAACTGATTTTCTTTGTATTTATTCTAATCAGGGCTTTCATAAAGTCAGGGGGATTTTTTGGCTGTTATCTCTTTAAATATTTTTCAGATATATATTGTTTTCCTTTTCTTCTAATTCTGGAAACCCAATTAAATGTATATTTTTCCTTTTATTTTGTTTCACAAGTCACTGAGACTCTGTTTTCTTCTTTGTGTTTTTTTTCCCCAGCTTTTAAGATATGTTTTTCAAGTTGGATACTCTTTTCCTTCTTTATTGAGATATAATGGACAAATAAAAATTGTATACATTTATTTAAGGTATTCAAAAGAATATATTGATATATGTATATATTATGAAATGATTAACCACAATCAAGCTAATTAACATATTCATCACATCACGTAATTATTTTTTGTGCATGGTGAGAAAACCTAAGATTTATTCTTAGCAAATGTCAAATATCCAATGCAGTATGATTAACTATAGTCACTATGCCCTACATTAAATCTCCAGAACTTATTTACACACAGAACTAAAACTTTGTACTCTTTGGCCAGCACCTCCTCATCTTCCTCAGCCCCCAGCCCCTGGTAACTACAATTCTACTCTATTTCTATGAGTTTGATGGTTTTATTTTATTTTAAATGTTTCTTTCTGAAAAAGAGAGAGTGTGCACAGATGTTGGGGAGGCACAGAAAGAGAGAGAGAGGGAAAGAATCCCAAGCAGGCTCTGTGCTGTCAGCACAGAGTCCAACATGGGTCTCAATCCCATGAACCATGAGATCATGACCTGCGCTGAAGTTGGAGGCTTAACCTACTACCTAGGTATCCCAAGTTGACTGTATTAGATTCCACAGATAAGTGAAAACATTCAGAGTTTATCTTTCTGTGACTTATCTCACTTTCTGAGACTTGTTCTCTAACTTTTGCCACATTGTCACAAATGGCAGAAATTTCTTCTTTTTAAGTTTGAATAATATTCTTTTATGAATGTGTGTGTGTGTGCATGTGTACTATATTATCTTTAATATAATGCTGCATATACTACACATACTACATTTTCCTTATCCATTCATCTGTTGACAACACTTAGGCTATTTTCCTATCTTGGCTCTTGTGAAGAAAGCTGCAGTGAACAGGGGAGAGCAGATATCTTTTCAAGATGTGGATTTCATTTCCTTTGGACATATAACAGGAAGTAGGATTGCTGGATCGTGTGCTGTTTCTACTTCATTTTTTGGGGAAGCTTCATACTCTTATGAACAGAGATGTAACACTTCACCTTCCCACAACAGTGTGCAGGTGTCTTTTTTCTCTGCATCCTCACCAACACTTGTTTTTTGTCTTTTTGATAATAATCATCCTAATGGGTGTGAGGTGATACCTCAATTTGGTTTTGATTTGACATTTTTCTAATGATTAGTCCTCTGTGTAATACACTTAACACATATAAAAATCTTTTCATACACCTTTGGCCAAATGTCTTCTTTGGAGAAATAGTTATTCAGGTCCTTTGGTTAAAATCAGGTTGTTTTTGTTTTTTGGCTATCAAGTTGTTAGAGTTTCTTCTATTATTTTAGGTAAAAATTCTTACTAGAGGCATAATTTGCAAATATTTTTCCCTAGCCCCAGCTCACTTTTTTAAACTTTTGTAGCCTTCACTTTTAATGTCATTATTGCCCACACCCATGTCAGAGAGATATTTTTCATATGTTTTCTTCTAACAAAATTATAGTTTCAAGGTGAATAAGTGCTTAATACATTTTGAGTTAATTTTTGTGTATGGTGTGATACAGGGACCCAGTTTCACTTTTCCACAGGTGGATATACAGTTTTTTTTTCTTAGATTGGATAACGATTATTAATCTATCTTCAAATTCCCTTTCTCTTTCTTCTCTCATTTCTAATCATTCTTTTAGCCCATTTAGTAGTTTTAAAATTTCAATTATTGTTTTTATAGTTCATACTTTTCATTGTTTTAAAATAATGCTCATTTTTCGGCTGAGATTTCCTACTTGTGCATTCATTAGATACATTATTTATCCCTTTGTCCTGACTATAGTTAAAGCTGCTTTAAAGTCTGTCTCCACTAGGGGCGCCAGGGTGGCTCAGTCGGTTAGGTGGGCAAATTCAGCTCAGGTCATGATCTCCCAATTTGAGATTTCAAGCCCCATTTGGACTCTGTGCTGACACCTCACAGTATGGAGCCTGCTTCAGAGTCTGTGTCTCCCTCTCTATCTCCCTTCCCCTGCTCATGCTCTCTCTGTCTTGCAAAAATAAATAAACATTAAAAAATATAATCTGTGCCCACTAATTCAAACATCTGGCTATCTTGGAATCACTCTCCATGGATTGTCTTTCTTTCTTTCCTTCCTTCCTTCCTTCCTTCCTTCCTTCCTTCCTTCCTTCCTTCCTTTCTTTCTTTCTTTCTTTCTTTCTTTCTTTCTTTCTTTCTTTCTCTTTCTTTCTTTCTTTCTTTCTTTCTCTCTTTCTTTCTTTCTCTCTTTCTTTCTTTCTTCTTTCTTTTTTTCTTGCTTAGCATGGGTCATGTTTAAATATGTCTAATAATTTTAGATTGCATACTGTACTCTGGAAATTGTGAAAGATATGTTGCAAAGAAAAAAAGTCTGGATCCTGTTAGAGTTTTCTGAATTAAATTTATTTTTTTTTTCAGGCAGTTTACATGGCTAATGTCAAATTCCATCTGTCTTCTCTGCAGTAGGTAGCAGCTAAAATACCTCTTCAGGTCTTGTAATTCTAGTTCAACTGTATAGAGTCTTCCTCAAACGTGTGTTCTTTGGAGATGTGGACAGCATTTATATGTAGAATTTTCAAACTCTTTCTATTGTGGGTATTTCTCCTCACTTTCCAGCATATGTTGTAAACTTGCATTTTCTTTTCTAAATTACTTTTATATAGTCAATAAAATTGAGCCACTCTACAAGTTATTATTGTGTTACCTTGTGCTGACTGACAAGATACAAAACAGGAAACTCAGCTGAAAAGATACAAAAACAGGAAAGTCACCAAATGTTATTTCCTTTTTACTAAGGGCATACTCCTTTTTTGTTTTCTGACTGTTTTTGATTATTTTACAGTGCCTTCAGATTCTTGTTCCCTCCTCCCTTCCTTACACCCCACCACCCATATGATTTGAAGTTATCTATGGGAAGGTTGTTTTGATAGAATGAATTCCTCCACTATTTGAAGTTCAATCTCAATTTTACCTGTCTGGATCTTCTGATGAATGGAATCATATAGTATAAACTCCATTGTGTAAACCTTCTTTCATGTAATGTAACATGTTTGTTCTTTATTCATATTGTGTTATTTATCAGTGGTTTGTTCTCTTCCATAGCTGATTAACATTCCACTGTATGAAGATACACTATGTATCCAATCTCCTGTTGAGACACATTTGAAATGTCTTCAATTTTTTAATATTATGAATGAAGGTATTAAAAACATTCTTATACAAGGATTGTGGTAGACATGTGCTTAATTCTTCTTGAGACTATACCTGAAATTGGAATTCCTCTCTTACAGGATAGATGTATATTTCACTTGAAGACAAGTGGTAGATCTTCTCGCAAAATTGTACCATTTTATATACCCACCAACAACATACGAGGATCCAAATTGCTACATATCCTTGCCAACATATGAATGTGGACGTCATTGTAATTTTAAGCACTTTAGTGATTTTTAGTGTTATTTCATTGTGATTTTAATGTGCATATCCTGAATTCACTATGGTAAGAACTTTTTTTATGTGCACCTTGGCCATTCATAACTTTATTTCCAAATTCTTCCCTAATTTTAAAATTAGAATGACATGTCAGTTCAAATAATTTGCTCATTTTAAAATTAGATCATTTTGTCTTTTTTATTATTGATTTGTGAAGTTCTGTGTAGATTCTGGATACAAGGTTTTTGTCAAATATTTGTTGGGTGAATATTGAACTATTTTCTCTCTGACTTTGGCTTACATATGGTGTCTTTTTAAAATTTCTTTTTAAAAAATGTTTATTTACTCATTTTGAGAGAGATAGAGAGAGAGAACATGGAAGGGGCAGAGAGAAAGAGGGAGCGAGGAAATCCCAAGCAGGCTCTGTGCTATCAGTGCAGAGCTCAACACAGGGCTCGATCTCATGAACTGTGAGATCATGACCTCAACCAAAATCAAGAGTCAGGCACTTAACCAACTGTGCCTCCCAGGCATCCCACATATGGTGTCTTTATACTCATGTCTTTGACTGAGAAGAACTTTAAACATATTTTGTAGATTAATTCATCATTTAAATATTTTTGCATTGGAGTATAGTTGACATGTAATATTACAATAGTTTCAGGTGTACAGCACCATGATTCAACAATTATACACATTTCAAAATGTTCACCACAGTAAGCATAGTTACCCTCTGTCGCCATACGCAGATATTTCAATATTATTGACTATATATTCCTGCATGATTTATCATTTTATAAGAGTTTATTGTTCTGATTCCCTTTCAGAAAATCTTTGTTAAAAAATGGTTAAGAAAATATTTTAGGTGATACACACAACCTTTTTAAAAATACTTCGTGAAGTGGAGAGTCTGCCTTATCTATCGAACTGAGAAGGACATTACTCTCATCTGCTATAGCGGAAGGAGAAAATACAGACTCCAGAAAGAAGACAACCTCAAAGATGCCTGGGTGAGTGAGTGCGAACTGGGGAGATTAGAAAACAGGCCAGCCTGAGAAGGGCAGGGGAGGTGGGAGCCCCAGCCAAACGTGGGGCAAGCATGAGGAGTCCCTGAGAGACCAAGGGAAGAGAAAGAGAAACTGAACATGCTCATAGTACTGTCTCTGGGGAAGAGATAAAGAATGTTTAACCACGCTCGGAGAGAGAAACTCTCACTCCATATATAACTTCTGGGTAGCCCAAATCCCGAACCTGGGTGGCACAAGGGAAAGAACAGCTTCCAGCCCTGTGCCATCCTGGCAGGGAGTCAGTGGCCTCGGCTGCGGTGCCAGGGGCACTCACTTAGGCCTCAGCTATGGGAGCGAGAGCACACACCTTATTTCCATGGTGCATCTCGCCTCCAGCATTGGCCATGGGAATCCCTAATACCGGGTGTGAACAGGGAAAAAATAGCCCCCACCCCTATGCAATACCGGCAGGGAGTTGGTGGCAGTGGAGGCCGTGGAGCATGCTCCAACCACAGGAGTGCGCAGCTCATTTCTAGCAGAGCCTGGCGCCTTGGGCAGCAGCAGCACAAATTGCAGCCAGTGCCAAGAGAAACTGCTCCCTCCCTCTACTGTGATCACGATCCTGGCTGGGGGC
Organism: Suricata suricatta; assembly: GCF_006229205.1. Lineage (NCBI taxonomy): Eukaryota > Metazoa > Chordata > Mammalia > Carnivora > Herpestidae > Suricata > Suricata suricatta. The sequence continues at coordinate 52,522,558 of NC_043710.1, forward strand.
TGGGAGTCCAGAGGTGTCTGTGAGGGCGTGCACTTCACCTCCTGCTACATACCTTACCTCAGGCAGCACACCTCGCCTCAAGAAGTGGCAGCACAAATCCCGGCCTGAGCCAAGAGAAACTGATCCCTCCCCCTACGGAATCGCTATCCGAGCTGGGGGCTGGGAGTCAGTGGCAGTCTGTGAGGGCGTGCACCTCGCCTCCAGTAGCAGCAGCATAAATCCCTGCCAGCGTCTAGAGAAACTGCTCCCTCCCTCTAAGAAGCCAGCTGCCAAAGCAAGTACATCTCATCTGTGGTAGCATAAAAGTGCATGGACTAGGACTTTTAACTGAGACGAGCCTGGAAAATACAACTTGGCTCAGCTGCTTCACAAGGAGATCAGACTCATTAGTGTGGCCTGCAGTGCTTAGTTCCAGCAGAGCTTGGGGTGACGCCATTCTACTCTCTGCAGCCACCAAGGCAGAGCCTTGGAGAGCAGCCCCCGAGACCAACTACACAAAACCAAACCTATCTGCAAGGGGGAGCTGCAGCTCTTTTTTTTCTTTTTTCTTCTTTTTTTCTTTTTTTTTTTTTGCACTTATTTTTTATCATTATTACCTTTTTTACTTAAATTTTAAAAAATTTACTCATTTTCCTTTCTCCTTTCACCCTCTTTCTTTTTTCTTTTTTCTTTTCTTTCTTTCTTGCAATCCAGATATATTCTCCTGTATCTCATCCTTATATCTCCCCTCAACTGGTCATACACTTTTAGACTATCCATTGTCCTTTGTTGTCTCTCACCACCCTTTTTTTTCCTTTTCTTCTTTTCCTCTCTTCCCTCTCCATTTTCTTTCTTTCTTTTCCACATTTTAATTTGTTTGTTTGATTTGTCTGTGCATTTGTGTGCTTCTGTTTCCTCTGTGTTTGTCTGTCTGTTTTCCTTCTTAGGGCTATCCCAAGAAACAAGCCAAAGTGTGCATAATGGCAAATCCCATATATCTCTGAGTAGGGAAATAATTATTCAAAGGCACAACAAGAGAAACTGACACCATTAAAAGCATATTTCCTTAAACAACAGGCCCTGGACAGTCAATAAGCCTCCTTTAACAGAGCAATATTAACAGGTGCACAGTGCACAATGAGCTTTCTAAGGCTGACAGGAGACAGAAAATTAGCAAAAATTACAAAACGAAGGAACTCTCCCCTGAAGAACCTCCACAGCCTGTGAAGAAGTCGCAGCCACAGAACTGCTCAAGGCAGATCTAGACAACATATCGGATCAAGAATTTAAAAAACATGTCATAATATTAATCACTGGGGTTGAAAAAAGCATCAATGAAGCAACTGAGACAATGAATAGGAACTTTGAAAATAGGTGTGATGAGTTTTTAAAAAAAGCTATAAATGAGGTGAATAATAAAATGGAAGCAGCCACCTCAAGGATTGAAGAGGCAGAGAGAAGAATAGGTGAATTAGAAGATATAGTTATAGAAAAAGAGGAAGCTGAAAAAGAGAGCGAGAAATTGATCCAGGAGCAGGAAAGGAGAATTTGAGACCCGAGTGATACAATCAAACAGAACAACATCCGTATCATAGGAATTCCTGAAGAGGAAGACAGAGAGAAAGGTCCTGAGGAGATACTAAACCAAATTATAACAGAATTTCCTAAATATGGGAAAAGAAATAGACATTCAAAATCAAGAGGCACATAGAACCCCCTTAGGACGTAATTTGAATTGACCTTCGGCATGACATATCATAGTGAAACTGCAAAATATAAAGATAAAGAGAGAATACTGAGAGCAGCTAGGAGAAAAGGGCCATCATGTACAAAGGGAAACATATCAGAGTGGTCCTATCTAATGAAACTTGGCAGGCCAGGAAGGAATGGCAGGAAATCTTCAATGTGATGAACAGAAAAAGCATGCATCCAAGAATTCTTTATCCAGCAAGCCTGTCATTCAAAATAGGAGAGATAAAGGTGTTCCAAAATAAACACAATTGAGAGAATTCATGAACACCAAACCAGCCCTACAAGAAATCCTAATAGGGACTCTATGAGGGAAATGTTGCAAAAAATTCAAGGTGCCAGAGACACCACTATAAACATGAATTCTATGGAGAACACAATGACTCTAAACTCACATTTTTAAATAATAACACTGAATGTAAATGGACTGAATGCTCCAACCAAATGACACAGGGTAGCAGAATGGATAAAAAAAAAAATCCATCTATTTGCTGCCTACAAGAGACTCATTTTTGACCTGAAGATACCTTCAGGTTGAAAGTAAAGGGATGGAGAAATATCTATCATGCGACTGGAAGCCAAAAGAAAGGTGGAGTAACCATACTTATATCAGACAAACTGGACTTTAAAGTAAAGGCAGTAACAAGAGATGAAGAAGGACATTACATAATAATTACAGGATCTCTTCATCAGGAAGAGTTAACAATTATAAATATCTATGTGTCAAATTCGGGAGCACCCAAATACATAAAACAATTAATCACAGAAAGAAACAATCTTATTGACAAAAATGTGCTAATTGCAGGGGACTTTAATACTCCACTGACAGCAATGGACAGATCAACCAGACAGAAAATCACTAAAGAAGCCATGCACCTGAATGACATATTGGAACAGATGAAATTGATAGATATATTTAGAACTCTGCATCCTGTAGTTAGGAAATTCACCTTCTTCTCGAGTGCACGAGGCACATTCTCCAAGATAGATCACATACTTGGGCATAAAACAGCTCTCCATAAGTATAAATAAATAGAGATCATACCATGCACACTTTCAGATCACAATGCTATGAAATTTGAAATTAACCACAAGAAAAAGTCTGGAAAACCTCCAAAAATGTGGAGGTTAAAAACCACCCTACTGAAGAATGATTAGGCTAAGCAGGCAATTCGAAAAGAAATTTAAAAATATATGGAAACAAATGAAAATTAAAATACAACAATCCAAAATTTTGGGGACATAGAAAAGGCAGTCCTAAGAGGAAAGTATATTGCAATCCAGACTAATTTCAACAAACTAGAAAAAGCGCAAATTCAAAATCTAACAGAGCACCTACTGGAACTAGAAGGGAAGCAGCAAGAGCACCCCAAACCCAGCAGAAGAAAGGAAATAATAAAGATCAGGGCAGAAATAAACAATATAAAATCCAAAAAACAGTCTAGCAGATTAATGAAACCAAGAGTTGGTTCTTTGAAAAAATAAACAAAATCGATAAACCTCTAGCCTGGCTCCTCAGAAAGAAAAGAGAGAGTACCCAGATAGACAAAATCATGAATGAAAAAGGATCTATTACAACCAATCCATTAGAAATACAAACAATCATCAGAGATTACTATGAAATATTATATGCCAACAAACTGGACAACACAAAAGAATTGGACAAATTCCTAAATGCACATGCACTGCCAAAATTCAAACGGGAAGAGATAGAAAGCATGAAGAGACCTATAACCAGTGAAGAAATCAAATCCGTTATGAAAAATCTCCCAACGAATAAAAGCCCAGGGCCAGAAGGCTTCCCAGGGGAATTCTACTAGACATTTAAAGCAGAGCTCATACCCATTCTTCTCAAACTATTCCAAAAAATATAAATAGAAGGAAAACTTCTAAACTCATTCTACAAAGCCAGCATCACCTTGATACCCAAAGAAGACAGAGACCCAGACAAAAAAGAGAACGACAGACCAATATCTTTAATGAAAACAGATGCAAAAATACTCAACAAGATACTAGCAAATAAAATTCAACAGCATATAAAAAGAATTATCCATCATGATCAAGTGCAATTCATTCCTGAGTTACAGGGCTGGTTCAATATTCGCAAATCCATCAATATGATACATCACATTATCAAAAGAAAGAATAAAAACCATATGATCCTGTTGATAGATGCTGAAAACGCATTTGCCAAAATATAGCACCCTTTCTTAATAAAAACCCTTGAGAAAGTCAGAATAGAAGGAACTTACCTAAACACTATAAAGGCAGTTTCTGAAAAGCCCACAACTAATATCATCTGCAATGGGGAAAATCTGAGAGCTTTCCCCCTGAGATCAGGGACACGACTGGGGTGTCCCCCTCACCACTGTTGTTTAACATAGTGCTGGAAGTCCTAGCATCAGCAATCAGACAACAAAAGGAAAGAAAAGGCATCAGAATTGGCAAAGAAGAGTCAAACTTTCACTTTCTGCAGATGACATGATACTCTACATGGAAAACCCGGCAGACTCCACCAGAAGCCTTTAGAACTGATCAATGAATTTAGTAAAGTTGCAGGGTACAAAATCCATGTACAGAAATCAGTTGCATTCCTATACACCAATAATGAAGCAGCAGAAAGAGAAATAAATAATGGATCCCATTCATGATTGCACGAAAAACCATCAAATACCTAGGAGTAAACCTAACCAAAGATGTAAAAGACCTATATGATGAAAACTATTGAAAACTTATGAAATAGATTGAAGAAGATACTAAGAAATGGAAAAACATTCCCTTTCATGGATCAGAAGAATAAACATTGTGAAAATGTCATTACTACCCAAAGCAATCTACACATTCAATGCAATCCCCATCAAAATTGCACCAACATTCTTCTCAAAGCTAGAACAAACTATTCTCAAACTCATATGGAACCACAAAAGACCCCGAATAGCCAAAATCATATTGAAGAAGAAAACCAAAAGGGGAGGCATCACAATCCCAGACTTTAACCTCTACTACAAAGCTGTCATCATCAAGACAGTATGGTATTGGCACAAAAAACAGACACATAGACCAATGGAATAGAATAGAGAACCCAGAACTGGGCCCACAAATGTACGGCCAATTAATTTTTGACGAAGCAGAAAGAGAATCTGACAGAAAAAAGACTGCCTCTTTAGCAGGTGGTGCTGGGAGAACTGGATAGCAACATGTAGAAGAATGAAACTAGACCACTCTCTTACACCATACACAAAAATTAACTCAAAATGGCTGAAGGACCTGAATGTGAGACAGGAAACCATCAAAACCCTTGAGAAGAAAGTAGGAAACAACCTCCTAGACCTCCACCACAGCAATTTCCTACTTGACACATCCCCAAAGGCAAGAGAAGTGAAAGCAAAACTGAACTCTTGGGACTTCATCAAGATAAAAAGCTTCTGCACTGCAAAGGAAACCATCAAGAAAACTAATAGGCAACTGACAGAATGGGAAAAGATAGTTGCAAATGACATATCAGATAAAGGGCTAGTATCCAAACTACAAGGAACTCACCAAGCTCCACACCCAAAAAACAAAGAACCCAGTGAAGAAATGGGCAGAAGACGTAAACAGATACTTCTCCAAAGAGGACATCCAAATGGCATATAGGCACATGAAATAATGCTCAACATCAATCATCATCAGGGAAATAAAAATCAAAACCACACTGAGATACCACCTCATCCAGTCAGAGTGGCTAAAATGAACAAATCCAGAGACTATAGATGCTGGCGAGGGTGTGGAGAGACGAGCACATTCCTAACTATTGGTGGGAATGTAACGTGGTGCAGCCACTCTGGAAAACAGTGTGGAGGTTCCTCAAAAAATTATCAGTAGAATTCCCCTATGACCCAGCAATAGCACTGCTAGAGATTTACCCAAGTTATACAGAAATGCTGATACATAGGGGCACATGTACCCCAATGTTCATAGCAGCACTGTCAACAATAGCCAAAACATGGAAAGGTGATGAGTGGATCACGACAATGTGGTATATATATATATATATATATATATATATATATATATATATATATACACAATGGAGTATTATATGGCAATGAGAAAGAATGAAATCTGGTCATTTGTAGGAAAGTGGATGGACCTCGAGGGGGTCATGCTAAGCAAAATAAATCAGGCAGAGAAGGACAGATACCATATATTTGCACCCATAGGTCTAACAGGAGAAGAGGAGAAATGTAATGGAGGACCAGGAGGAGGGGAAGATGGAAAGAGAGTTGGGGAGAGAGGGACGCAAAACTTGAGAGACTATTGAATACTGAAAACGAACTGAGGGTTGAAGGGGAAGGGGGAGGGGGGAAAAGAGGTGGTGGTGATGGAGGATGGCACTTCTGTGGAAGAGCACTGGGTGTTGTTTGGAAACCAATTTGACAATAAACAATTAAAAAAACAAATATTCTCAAAAAAATAAAGAAAACATTTTGATGCAAAAAAAAAAGAATAGTGAGTGTTACAGACATCATTTACACACTCTGAAATTTGGTGTGGTAGGCAGAATAATGTCTGAATAACAGCCACTCAGATGGTATCCCCATTGCAGACCTCTGTGATTATGGTAGGTTAGATGGCAAAAAAATTTAGGTGACCATCAGATTTAACTAATCAGTAGACCTTAAACTAGGGAGATTTTCCTGGAATATCTAGCTGACTCAAATATAATCATAGAGATTCTTAATTTCTTTTTAACATTTACTTATTTTTGAGAGGAAGAGAGACACAGAGTGTATGGAGAGGGGCAGAGAGAGAGGGAGACTCAGAATCTGAAGCAGGCTCCAGGCTCTGAGCTGTCAGCACAGACTCACCAGCTGCAAGATCATGACCTGAGCCGATGTCAGCCGCCGAAGCAACTGAGTCCTCCAGGCACCTCAATCACAGAGATTCTCCAGAGTAGAAGAGGGTGAAGGAGGGCAGTGTCAGAGGAAAGTTGAATATGGAAGAAGGGCTGAAGTAATATAGCTTTTTCTGATGATGGAGGAAGGCAACTTCTAGATACTAGAAAAAGCAAGGGAAGAGTTTTTCTTCTCAACTTCCAGAGAGAAAAGAAGCCTTTTCGACACCTTGATTTAGCCCAGTGAGACCAAGCCTGGACTTCTGAACTACAAAACTGGTAGATGATTAGGACGATTTTAATTTAAGCATTTTAAGCTGTGGAGTCTGTGATAACATTTTATAATAGCTATAGAAAAATACCATGCATCCCTCAAAAACAGAACATCTGTATTTTTAAATTAAGGTATAATTGACATATAAGATTATATTCATTTCAGGCGGACAACATAATGATTCAATACTTGTATACATTGGGACACCAAGGTGGACCAGCCGGTTAAGCCTCAAACTCTTGATTTTGGCTCAGGTCATGATTTTGCAGTTCTTGACTTTGAGCCCAGTGTTGGGCTCTGTACTGACAGCACAGAGACTGCTTGGGATTCTCTTTCTTCCTCTCTCTCTGCCCCTCCCCCACTTTCATTCACTATCTCTTTCAAAATAAATAAACTTTAAAAAGTTGTACATGTTACAAAATGATTACCACAATAAGTCTAGTTAACATCCGTCACCATACATAGTTACAAACTTGTTTTTATTGTGATGAGAACTTTTAAGATCTACTCTCTCACAACTCTTAAATACACAGTGCAGCATTATTAATTATAGTTACCAAACTGTATACTATCTTTCCATGACTTATTTATTTCATAACTGGAAGCTTGTACCTTTTGACCACTTTCACCCACTTTGCCCACCACTCACTCCCCTCCTCTGGTAACCACCAGTCTCTTCTCTGTTTTTTTGTTTGCTTGATTTTATTTTGTTAAGATTCCACATATAAGTCATATAATATTTGTCTTTCTCTGTCTGACGGATTGCACTTAGCATAATGCCCTCAAGGTCCATCTGTGTTGTCACAAATGGCAAGATTTCATTGTTTTTTTTTATAGCTAAATAGTATTTCACTATATGTATCTATATATCTATCTATAGATATTTGTCTCTAAATCTACATCTATACTCATTTTCTTTTTCATTCATCCATGAATGGACACTTAGGTTGTTTCCATATTTTGGCTATGGTGCAATGAACCTGGCATGCAGATATGTTTTCAAGTCAGTTTTTTAATGCATTATTAGTGAAATTAAAATATGACTACATTAATAGGGGAGTATGTCATATTTATAACATAAAGTCATAACATTATAAACATATCAAGTATTTCCATATTAATGTACTCATACAATGTAACTAAAACAAAAACTCCAAGTGTGTGTGTGTGTGTGTGTATGTGTGTGTGTGTTTGTGTGTGTATATATTTATAAGTTGAGAAACTGCTTATAAAATTTTTGGAAATGCAAAGTGCAAAGAATGGCTAAGAAATTTTGGCAGGGGGGAAAGTCGAAGGTATTACATCCCAATACCAAGACTAGAAAACTTTAATTGTATTTATACAATATTGGTGCCAGGTTATAGAAACAGACTAACTAAAGAATACTGCATGTACAGGAACATTTTGAGGCCTTTGAGAATTCTGTCTCAACTTTCTGTGTCTAAATTGCCTAGAGTGAATCTCCTAGGCGTCTAATATCCACACCTACTAACATCAACAACCTACATCCCATCTCAAGGGAGAGGAGTTAATATATTTGACCTCTTCCTTTGTCTGGGGTTGAAAAACTGGTGGGACCCATAAGCCTGAGTTCTGTCTCCTGGGAACATAAGGTAAAGCATGAAAATATTCTTTGTACCCTTTGTGGCACCTCTCCCCTGATAAAATTTTACTTGTTGCCTTGTTTTCCTTCTAAACAAATACTTTCTAAGACTGTAAAGCAAGAGATAGAAGACAGTTGGGTGAGATGAAAACTACAGCCAATTAGGGAGAGAAAAACGCTACACTGGCTCTTTTATCTTTATCAGATAATGTAGCCTTGGTTGGCTGTGTGCAAGTAGGGTCTGTGCCCTGGAGGACAGGACTCAGGAAGGAAGGCGTCCTTCTGGTACCAGTGATTCCATAAGGAGACAGCTCCTGGCAGAAAACGATTGATTACATGTGCAGAGTGACTAACATGACCAGTAACACGGCGGGGAATCCAGAAGAAAAGAACAGCTCTTTGGGTAAAGAAGTGAAGTCAGAGCATATTCAGACTGAAGCAGCAAACTGTGGAATGTATGTTTTCTGTTGATGTCCTTTGCAGTTTTAATGATTAGTAGTTTATTTTTCTTCCCTTTCAATGTATCCCCTGTGACCACGAGGAAATGTGCTTCTTGTCAAGAGGCAGTGAGTCTATGCTTCAAGAGACTGAGTTGCAGTCTATCCTAAACTATAAAGACATTTTTGGGCTTTCGCAGTCTATCCACTTTTCATACCACAGGAGATGAGGGGTCCCTAACATTTTAGGGACAATTTTTATGAAGACTGTCGTTACCATTATTCAAATAAGTTCCATGCCCACAGGCATTTAACCTAAATCAGAGCTGCATATCAAACCTAGAACATACATTCTCACGGGCTTGGAGGATGAGGTGTGGTTGGGGCAGAGTAGGGGTGCCGCTTTGGGACGGTGGGAACTAGCTACATCCCCCCCAGCCAGGTAGATGTTTTGTCCACTTTGGCAAATTAAGGACACTGGCAATGACCAAATCGTCCCCTATGTGAGGGAACCTCACTATGTAAGGTTTTGACAGGGGTTCTGGCAGAGATGTCACAAAGTCCCCCTTCCTTGTCACAAAACTACAGATTCCTACCAAACACAATAATATAGAACTGCTGTGGCATGTCCACATGATCCGCTTCCTTTCCTTCAAAGCTCTTCGGATGACTTTGTAGATTTGGTGGAGAGGGTGAGCACTAACTGCTCCTAAACTGGTGGAAGGAGGGCTCCAGCTGCACTGGCCTCTCCATTGCTGCACCCCTTGCTTGTCACCATTGCAGGTACCCTTTTCAAAAGTACTTTATAAAATAGATCATACAATGGAGTTAAAACTAAAATGCATAAGGCACCTCCAAAGGCCAACTATTCAGTGCAAAGCTAGAGATTCCCATAGATGGGGTCCATGATCCCGTAGACCAAAAAGGAAAACATAAGGGCAGCACTACTTTATTATTTTTAAGTTCATCTCTAGGTCGTGAGAATCTGCTCTTCTTGACTTTGACCAAGCCAATCACACTGACTAGTATCTGTTACAGAGGCGCTGTCAGACTCTCCAGCGGGGAGGGCCATTTCCCTACTAAGTTAGGGATCAGAGATCCTCCAAGGCTAGGGCACCGCCCCTGAGGCCATAAATCATCCTCCGACCTCACTGCCTTTTGTCTGAGTCAGGGGACTACTGCTTACCCGTCCCTGTGCATTTTCTGGTGGTTGCATTCTCTTATTTTCACATCCCAGGAAGCATCCCTCCTCATTGGGACCACAGTTCAATCCCTGTGCAACAAAACTCCACCAATGGCACTGAAATCTGTCCTTTGTTTTTTCCTGCATTTTTCATTATTCATTACTTTATTGAAAATTTTCAGTTTAATTTTTTTTATCAAAACCATTTTTGGAAACATAATATTTGGTCTATAAAACTCCATTATTTACAGATCATCCCATTTCATAGCTTTAGTATTTCCTCCTTCTCTCTCTCCCCTATCTTCTCCCTTACATACACAAGCCTTCTTCTCCTCATATATATTGTTTTCTTTTTCCATTTGAACCTGTGCCCATCCCACATAATCTACACTGAGAAAGGATCAGCATATGAAATTGCTGACCTACAAAAATAACAATTCTTTAAGGTTTCTTAATAAATGTATAAGGAAATGAAATGGGGCCAATGGCAATGAAAAGGGAACACTAACAGGTCAATTCTGCAGGTGCCAACATCAGGGGACAGAGGTGATTCTCCAGCAGAAACCCTGAATGTGACAGTTGCAGTCCCGACCATGGTCAGTAGCCAAGTGCAAATGTCTTTTACAGCCCATTCTGAAAGCTGTTTGTCCTCAGGGTTCAAAAGCCAGTGGATCCCAGACTGAAGGGACCATGCCTAATCTGAGCTGCTACAATCCCAGTTCCTTTATCCTTGTGGGCATACCTGGCCTGGATGAGTTCCACATCTGGATTGGGATTCCCTTTTGTGTCATCTACGTTTTGGCTATTGTGGGCAACTTCATCCTTGTCTACCTCATTGCAACCGAGCACAGCCTCCACGAGCCCATGTTCTTCTTCCTAGCTATGCTGGCTACCACGGACCTCCTCCTGTCCACTGCCATAGTGCCCAAACTGCTCAGTAACCTGTGGCTGGGTTCCCAGGAAATAACCTTCTCTGGCTGTCTCACCCAGATGTTCTTCCTTCACTTCAGCTTTGTGGTGGATTCAGCCATCCTGTTGGCCATGGCATTTGATCGCTATGTGGCCATCTGCTTTCCCTTGAGATACAGCACCATCCGGACTCAGCAGGAGACCATCAAGCTTATGGTGAGCATTGTCGTGAGGAGCTTCTCTGTCATCTTGCCAGATGTCTTTCTACTGAAACGGTTACCCTTCTGTGGGACACGCATCATACAGCACACATACTGTGAGCACATTGGGGTTGCTCGGCTTTCCTCTGCTGACATCTCCATCAACATCTGGTACGGATTTTCTGTCCCTCTCATGACTGTCGTCTCAGATGTGATCTTCATTGCTGTTTCCTATACCTTCATCCTCCATGCTGTCTTTCACCTGTCATCCCAGGGTGCCCGCCAAAAAGCCCTCAGCACCTGTGGTTCCCATGTCAGCGTCATCCTCATGTTTTACATACCTGCCGCCTTCTCCACCCTTGCACATCGCTTTGGTCACAGTGTCCCTCGAAATGTACTCATCCTATTTGCCAACCTCTATGTGGCCATCCCCCCTGCTCTAAATCCTGTCGTCTATGGAGTGAAGACCAAGCAGATCAGGACAAACTTGTTCTCCTCTTTTCTTTGAAGAGGACACACTGACTAGGGAGGGCCACTGATGGACAAAGTTAGGTGACATTAAGTAGGTGAGATTTTGTATAACATAGGAACCTATAAAAATAAAGCTGTAACTCTTGTTCGCTTGAAATTTTCGAGTTCCAGCCATGTGCAAAGTATGGACAGGTGGGGGAAAGGAAGAAAGAAAACCTTCTAGATGTCCAGAAAATCAAGGGTGTTCCTGGTTCAGTTTTCTCACCACCTGGACGAGGAAGCTGATGATGGGTACAGAAGAGCACTGATACTAAGGTTGACTTCTTTCCTATTGCTAATTTTGAGATATTTGAAGGTTAGGTATTTCTTAATATACAACTCACCCCTGTGCTTCTGAGTTCCTGAGTTAAAGACAAAGGCTCCTGTCTTCCCTCTTTAAGTAGCTCTCAGTTCTGTCTATTACAACTACTAAGCTTGATGCTTTGTGGTTTAGTCCTGAGTCTGCCCATTATTAACCCCTCCTCCTGTGTCCTATACTTGCTTTACATTTCCCCCTACCCATCTCAACTTACATGAAACTTGTTGTTTTTTGTATCTATTTTCTTCAATTGGGCACTCCAAGAAGATTTTCACAAGCTGTGACCTATATTTTATAAATATTAATTAATTTAATGAAAAATAATTATGGCTCAGTCAGGTAAGCATCCAACTTTTGATTTCTGCTCAGTCATGATCGCCCAGTTTGTAGTTTAAGCCCCACATTGGGCTCTGTGCTCACAGTGTGGAGCCTGCCTGGGATTCTTTCTCTCTCTCTCTTTCTCTCTGCCCTTCCCCTGTTTGGTTTCTATCAAAAATAAACAGCAAATAAATACATTTGTTAAAAATATTTTTTAAAAAGGAAAAAATAATTTTGAGAGGGTAATATGAGTTCATTCATTTCACAGATGAGGAAATGGAGACCTTAGAAAGATTACACAAAGACAATCAGTAGACTTAGGTTTCAAACCCAGATCTGTCTGATTCAGAATTCTCTATAAAATTGTTTCTTGGGTATCTACTCACTTGAATGGCTTACAAACTCCTTAGACTTAATTTCTCCAAAACTGACCTGGAAGCTCACTAACTTCCCTCATAAAAAGTGCCCTTCCTTTTTGGTCTTCTTTTACAGCAAATGGCACTACCACCAACATGAATTCCCAAGCCAGAAGTTCGTGGCTCATCCTTGATTTGTCTTATATCACGGTCCAACAAAATTAATTCAATATTTGAGTTCAATGTTTGATTTGAAGGTGCTGATAAGTCATACCTGTAGATATATACATGGCATTCTGACCTTTATTATGACCATTGAGCTCACCTGGGCCTCTTTCTATTATTTGTCTCTCTGAGAGTATTTTGAAGTCATCTTTGTAGAGGAGCTCCCTTCAATCCACTCTCTCTGGAAAAGCTGGAGTGATCATTTTTAACTCGTATGATTGTGTCACTCTGTACCTTTAATGTCTTCAATAATTCCAGTGTCCTCAAGATCATGCATAATATTGTCCTTGGGAATCAATGCAGTAATAGGAGCAGTCTTTTGTGAAACTCAAAGCCTTATATTTAATTTACCTTTATTTATACTTCACTTATGTTTATTTTCCTTAATTTGCACATCCCTGACTCTTTGAGCAAGTAACTTCAGAAGCTATGTTCTTTTTGTGTGTTTCATACTAAATGTCCTGTTATTTAAAACAACAACAACAAGAACAACAACAACACAGGGCACCTGGGTGTTCAATCAGCTAAACATCTGACTCTTGATTTCAGCTCAAGTCATGATTTCATAGTTCATGAGATCGAGCCCCATGTTGGGCTCCATGATGAGAGTGCAGAGCCTGCTTGGTATTCTCTCTCTCCCTCTTTTTCTGCCCCACCCTTACTCTTTCTCTTGCTCTAGCTCTCAAATTAAATAAATAAACATTAAAAAAAAATAAAACAACAACTTGGTGTGGACTAGAGTGTGTATTGAGTGGAGTTGGATTCATCTATGTTCCTCTTAAGAAACTATCTCGGCATGAAAATGCCCATTTCCTAAAATTTTCACTGAAAAAGAAGCTATAAATTTAATAAAGATGAGCATTTTAAGCTACTTGGGAGTAAGACGTAACGAGTAAAATTGGCATAATGAGATAAGATCTGTGTGTGTGTGTGTGTGTGTGTGTCTGTGTGTGTTGATATTTTCTTTGCAATTTGTAGTGCCCTTAGGCCCCGCAGAGGATACCCAGATGTGGTTGCTTTATTCATGCCACAGTTACAAACATCATATTTATTTGCTCTTTTATTTAACTATCCACACCTACATTATGAGCTCCTTGAAGACAGAAGCTTAGTCCTAGGCATCTTCCTATACCCTGTTATATGAAAGTATGTGAAATAACATGTGTTCTCAAGAAAGGTTTCATGCACATTCAAACGTTACCAGAAACCCCTTCCTTCATGCCCTTGTCCCTAACTTTTCCTTCCTTCCTTCTCTATTCAGTGTAGATTGCATAGTATATTATTGCAGTCATTGTCTTGTTTATGCTAAATTCAACTTGTTTGAAACTCAACCGTTCCCTTTACATACTCAGTTGAAAAAAAAGAATCTTAATGAATCTTCGTGGAGTTAGTTCTGTATTTTGGGGAAGTTGGAGAAAATGATGGCACAAGATATACTGATATTACTGTCAATGTACTAAGACAGCACACTACCATACTTGCCAGCTTTCAGCTTCTCAAATGCATCAGATTTCTCCTTTTTCCTTCTATTTGTGCTTTCTCTTTATCTATTATTATTATTATTATTATTATTATTATTATTATTAGCTTGGCAATTCCTATTTAGGCTTCAACTACAAATCCCCTCACATGTTTATTTTTCAATCCTGTATATTAGATTACTATCTCTTATATATATTCTCACTGCACATGTACTTTTTATTCCAAGACTTACTACAACGTTAACAAAATGATTGCTTGTATACTTAGTTCTTCAATGTCTATTCCTCCATTAGATGTCATCAAGGACCAGATTCATGCTTGCCTGCCTTGTTTTCCATTGCATTCCTATCATTTACAATCTCCTACTTTGTAATAGGCATGAAATAAGCATTTGCTGAATAAAAGAATTGAAATGAATAAGTTTTAATTAATGAATAAAATCCGTTTGCTTGGAGGGAGTCTACCTGGATTTGCAACTGGATTTGCAATTCTAAGTAATCGGAGAAAAAACTTATGATTGAGTGTCATGGAAAAAGACTTTATCCATGCTGAGGTGATAGTTGTTTCCCCACTTATTCCACAGAGGTCTTCTTTAAACTAAGCATTTCCTGGGTGTGTGGGTGGCTCAGTCAGTTAAACATCTGACTTCAGCTAAGATCATGAGCTCACAGTTCGTGGGTTCGAGCTCTGTGTTGGCCTCTGTGCTGACAACTAGCTCAGAGCCTAGAGCCTGTCTTCAGATTCTGTGTGTGTCTCTCTCTGACCCTCCCCTGCTCATGCTCTCTCTCTCACTCTCTCAAAAATAAAGAAAACATTTTTTAAAAATTTAAAAAAATTAAAAAATAAACTAAGTATTTCCAAGTTATTATTCCCTTATTATAGATGCAGAAACTGATCTCCAGAACAGTTAAAGTATTCTGTTAGAGCACAAAGGGAGGGATGTGTGGAATAAAGGGTAAATTCCAGATTTCTAGCTATAAGACATTGAAAGTAAACTTCCTTCTTGATCTGATGGACAGTTGTTCACAGGGTTCTATTGGAAGGCTGAGACCGTCCCCTGGCTGGAGAGCCATGATTTTCAGATTTGTATGTGCTTTGTGTTAGAGGTTTGCTCTAGACAAATAGATTAGTAGTCTATAGTTAACAAAATGACTGAGCACAAAATTAGTAATGATTCAACACTGAGCAGAGATGGACAGTATTGGCAAGCAAGACTGCACATTGAAGTAAGTATCTAAAAAGAGAGGCCTCTTCACACCTGGAAAGATGCAACTCCAGTGAGAAATATCTCCTGGGTTTTGTTAAATAAAGCTAGAAGCCAGCATTTCAGACATTTATCCATTTTCCAGTATCAGATACTCTCCGCTAGGGAGTCACAAGCAAATGAAACTGTCCCTGCAAGAAGTTTTAGGAGTTCTATACTGGGCTAACACACAGTAGATATGAGTCTTTATCAAATTACTGATCAAGTTAGATCAGGCTTGAGGCTCAGGTTTGCTCCTATCATGGATTCCAAAATTTCCAAGCCAACACTGATATGAATAGAGGTGTAAGTTCCTAAGCTGGGAAAGTGTTAATTTGATTGAACCCTTGCCCATGTCCTAGACTGACTTGGGGCCTTGGGGCTGATAGGTCCCCGGGTTCAGAGGGCCTCTGTTCTAACTTGTCTCAAATCCCCAAAGACACATGAGAAGCACATTTGAACTCCATTCCCTCAGGCTCTGTGTTGGTTCTTCCGTACTGTGAGCATGATCTTATGTGTGTCCTTACTGATCCTGGAACTGCTTCTTTTGTTCTTTGGTCTGTTTTTCACTTGTGTGTTCCTGCACTCTCTGATCATCACCTTGCCTTGGCAAATTAGTTCCAGGACCAGGATCTGCAAGGTATAAGCTGGTGGTGAGCAAAGCAAAACTATTAGGAAGTATTAGCCAGGAACAGAGCCAATGAGAAAAGGAGCTGGTGAAGAGGAGAGAAGGAGTGGGGAAAGAGGGGGCACTGGGGAAGAGGAATGAACAAGATTAGAATTCTGCATATAGATTATAAACCTGACACTCATGCTAAAAGAATGGTATGATAGAGAGGTGTCCATTAGGAGCTTAATTCTGAGCCCCTCCCACTGTTTTCCTTAAACCGTTTCTAGGTTTTTCTGGTCAAAATTTAAAATGCTCCTCTTTCTAAAATGAAGCAGATGAAAGATATTCACATAGACACGCATAGCATAAAAAAGAGAAATAAAGTCAAGGTTTGGCTTAAAATACTTTGTGATCAAGGTATTACTGAAGGATCTGTCCTGTGTTTGGTTTAGTGGTGAAGGAGATATAGGATGTGTCCCTGCAATATTCCTAGCCTTAGGAGAGAGGAGAAAAGTGCTCAGCAATCAGAGCCCAGTAAATAAGGTGGATGTGGAATGCCTGCTAAATGCAAAATCCTATTCAGGAAACTGTAGTCAAAGGGACTGTGATCAAAGAGTACTAATACTAATCGATTAAAGAGAATGTATAGTTAGTGACACCCGGGAAGCTTCAAGAATGGAAATGTAAAGCCACAGACCTCTTTTTATGTATCTAGAACTTGAAGGTAGGTGAGGAAAGTGCTACTAATTTCCCACATTTAGCTGTGTCCTTCCTTCCAGACCATATGTGCTGTGACTGTGAATCTCCTAGGTTTGTTTGGTGGGAGTCTTCATCCAGTTTGGAAGTATTTAAATATGGAAAGCAAGTTTTCATGTTCTTCCAGAGCTTTAATTTTCCAGAGTTTAAGTGGAGGGGCCTACCTTATATTATTATGGTAGGCTGTGAGATATAAACTTGAGAGAGAGGTGGGTGAATGACAGGGTATTTATAACACTATGTGGATGATCAAGTTAATTAGTATGAAGTCCGATGGGCCTCTGCCATTCCTTTATTCAACAAGAATGAATTGAACATTTTGTGGCAGATACTGTTGTAGGGATAGAATAGTGAAATAAGTAGACGTGATACCTAACCTCTTCAAGTTAAGTGAGAAAGCCAAGTAAAATAAAATGAAGAGTGGGGTAAGTGCTCTGAATGGATAATGTGGAGGGCCAGGAGTGTACCTTGAGAGCATTACTTAACTTGGATATTGTTAAGGAACACTTGCTGTGTACTGTAGGGAAAGTTAGCTAAAGAAAGAGAGAAAATCGACCAAGTTAAAGATACTTCCAAGACCAAATGTAGGTAGAAGAGAAATCAGACAAAAATATTCCCCAAAACTGAAATTTAAATTGTGGGGTGACACATTCAGTGGACTAACATCTCACTTTTCACACGGGTAAGAGCTCTATGATCCTATTTGGAGCCTGAAACCATGACTCTGGGATCATGATCTGAGCCAAAATCAAGAGTCAGATGCTTAACTGACGGAACCCCCCAGGGACCCCTATATATTTCTCACTTTTTAAAAAATATTCTGGGGGTGCCTGGGGGGTTCTGTCAGTTAAGTGTCCAACTTCGTCTAAGGTCATGATCTCATGGTCCGTGGGTCCGAACGCCATGTTGGACTCTGTGCTGACAGCTCAGAGCCTGGAGCCTGCTTCACATTCTGTGTCTCCCTCTCTCTCTGTTCCTCCCCTGCTTACTCTCTGTCTCTGTCTTTCTCAAAATAAAATAAAGACATAAAAAATTATTAAAAAATATCCTGAAGTTATGTTACCCATTATTTATATTATTAGCTGATCAGCTCTGTATCATTCCAATTTCAGTATGTGTACCAGCTCTATTTTGGTTCCTATACACAGGGCTTTGCCTCATTCTTTTTAAAAGCTATATACAGTAAATGTTAAAATCATCCCCATATTAAAAATTAAACTGGTGCCAAATTTTCAATTCTTTTTCATATTATAGTTTCACTCAAACTTCATATAAATGTTGCTGCCATGAATATCCTTATGCCATTTATTTATTTATATAACTGTATCTGGGGAAGCATTCAAATAGAACATTGGGGACAATGGATATGCACATTGTGTTTTGATACAGATTGGCAAATTAGTATCTAAGAATGTCATACAGTAAACCCTCCTAAAAGAGTTATAACAGCTCATACTTCCTCTGACCCTTCACAGAATTGGCTGTTACAAATGATACCATCAATCTTTTTAAGCCTTTCTTAATTGATAATAACATACCTCATCATTCATGTTTTATATTGAGCTTCACTATTTATGAGACTGAGAATATTCTGTATATTGATTAAACATTAGAGTTTCTTCTCATATGACTTGATTATTCATATTCATTGTCACTTTTTTTACTTGATCAAAGGGATTTAGTGACTATCAATACTTTAAATATATGTCAATGGAATTTCATATTTCTCATTGAATTAGTGCTTTTGCCATGAAATCTTTTTTTACCTTCTGTTTCATTATTATTTCTCTGTAATAGTTTGCCCCTTACAATTTCCAATCTGGGCATATATATGGTAGGAGACGTGACATGTGGATGAGGTGGCTTATAAATAATTTTGTGGCAGTGAATAGGAAACTGAAATCTTAGATCCTGAAACCTCGCTCAGTCTTCTTGATACATTGGTCTCTGCTTTAACTGAATCTATTTTTTAAATTTTTTAAATGTCTATTCATTTTTTGAGAGACATAGAGACAAAGCACAAGAAGGGGAGGAGTAGAGAGAGAGAGAGAGAGGGAGACACAGAATCTTATTCAGGCTCAGCACACAGCCCGATGCAGGGCTCAAACTCAAGAAACATGAGATCATGACCTAAACTGATGTCAGACGCTTAACCGACTGGACCCCCCAGGGGACCCTAACTGGATCTATTTTTAATGAAATGGACTGCACATAGATTTCAGCACCAAAGGTATTTACTGCTGCTTACTGCCTGCCTTGTTCTTTATTCCTATCTGGAATGACAGTCTTTCCGTCTTGCTTCTCTCTCTAGTTGGGATAGACTCTCCATCACATGTACCTTTAATTACTCAAGGAAAATTGGTGCATTTGAGTTAGAATGCAGAGATCTTGAGAGATGATGGCATCTGAGATGGTGCAGCCGTTGCAAGGGTAGCAGTAAGTGAATGTGATATAGAGATGCTTAGGGGATGAACCTGTGACATGATACCTGTGTGGAAGATGGGTAAGATGATTGTGTGTGAGGGAATGTGACTAAGATAATTTCAAAGCTTCTCGATTGAGCAACTCGGTTACACTATCACTTGCTGAATTGGAAATCATTATAGGAGAAACAGATATGGGGCAATGGAAAGGGAAATAAGGTTGTTTTGAACACACTGAGTTGGATGCACACGTGGGATTTCTATTATGGCAGACGTTGGGTAACTAGTTCCAAAGCTGAGGAGAGAGGATTGTCTTCATAATTAAAAACCTCAGAATCTTTGACATAGGAGTCATAAAGCCATGGCATTTGGGGATATCACCCAGGTGGAGTTTATTGACCTAGAAAGCAGCAGACATAGATGGAGCACTACAGGGCGCTAACTACTCAAGACCAGGTAGAAAGAAAAATAAGTGAATATTGAAGTTGGAGAAAAGATTTGTGTATCATGTCACAAACAGAATAATTTTGGAAGAAGGGCCCAGCTGTTTCAATTAAGTCTCACAAGAATGAGTCATTGTGGGGTGCCTGGGTGGCTCAGTTGGTTGAGCGTTTGACTTTGGCTCAGGTCATGATATCACGGTTTGTGGGCTCAATTCCTGCGTCAGGCTCTGTACTGACAGCTAGCTCAGAGCCTGGAGACTGCTTCAGATTCTGTACCTCCCTCTCTCTCTGAGCCTCCCCTGCTTGCTCTATCTCTCTCTGTCTCTCAAAAATTAATAAAAAAAACATAAAAAAAAGAATGAGTCATTGTATAGATGAGACAGGGGCAAGAAATCTGGGGCATAACTCTACCCAGAGACTGGGCTCCCTCTGCTGTCTTTTGTGAGAATTCAGAGCAAAGTTCCATTTTTTCCTTGAGACCAATGTCACAGAGTAAATTATTGGAGAATACCTTTTCCTGGAAACTTCTCCAACCTGGTAATATCTGGAGGCAGAGTAAACCACCTAAACCTTAGATTCTAGGGAAGAATATTCTTCATTTCCTCTCTATGTTGGTGAACTTTGTTACAATACTGATGAGAACCAGAGCAGATGGTCCACTGCAGAGAAAGAGCAAAAATTAAAAGAGACTGCATAGTCTATTTTGGTGTGAGACATTGAGCCTTCTTTTTTCAGCCCCTTGGAGCCCTAAAGTTGTTATTCCAGTTCACTAGGGGTGGAACTTCACATTAAAGTTTGTTCCAAATTCCTAACTAGTCATTGTTTCTCTGTCTAATAGTGTTTTGTGTTCCTATTTTCCTAGAAAACTTCCTGGGTTGCTGGTAAGTAAGCAGGACTAAAATTGTATGACTGGAGTTATGTGACTTGTGTCTCTGGGAAAAAATTATTTTCATCCCACTTCTATTATGACTTACAATTATAACTAAAAGTTTGGCAGGTATTTATTAGTCAAGAGAAGAGACAAGGGATAGTGCATCACTTTACAGAGCTAAAAGTGAGGGGATCATATTGAAGAAGACTCAGAGGTGGATGTCTGTAGATCATCATAACAATCAGCCACATAATTTTTATTTTCAGTCTATGAGGCACACCCAATCCACGACCATGATGGCCACATTCAACCTGAGCAGCTTCAACCCAGGCCCTTTCATCCTACTGGGAATCCCAGGGCTGGAGGAGTTCCATGTCTGGATCGGGATTCCCTTTTTTATTATATACCTTGTGGCCCTTGCAGGCAACAGTGTCCTTCTCTACCTTATTTCCATGGAGCACAGCCTTCATGAACCCATGTTCTTTTTCCTCTCCATGCTGGCTGCTACAGATCTCATCCTATCTAATACATGTGTACCGAAAACATTCAGCATCTTCTGGCTAGGTCCTCAGGAAATCACCTTTCCTGGATGCCTTACTCAAATGTTCTTTCTCCACTATAGCTTTGCTATGGATTCTGCCATCCTGTTGGCCATGGCATTTGATCGCTATGTTGCGATTTGCTTCCCCCTAAGATATACCACTATTCTTACCCGCCAGATTATTACTAAAATTGTAATGGCTATTGTCATCAGGAGCTTTTGCATTATCTTTCCATGTGTGTTCCTATTAAAGCGACTACCTTTTTGCCGAACACTCATCATTCCCCACACATACTGTGAGCACATAGGCATAGCCCAACTTGCCTGTGCCGACATCTCCATCAACATCTGGTATGGCTTTGCAGTGCCTGTAATGACTGTTACATCAGACCTGATCCTCATTGGCATCTCCTACACTCTCATTCTTCGTGCCATCTTTAATCTTCCATCCCGAGATGCCCGCCAGAAAGCCCTCAACACCTGTGGTTCCCATGCTTGTGTCATTCTTATATTCTACACACCAGCAATGTTTTCCGTCCTCACCCACCGTTTTGGTCACAATATTCCGCGTTCCTTCCACATACTGACTGCCAACCTCTACGTAGCCATCCCTCCTGCACTCAATCCAATCATCTATGGGGTGAAGACAAAGCAAATTCGAGAAAAAATCATCCTAACCTTCTTCCCTAAAGGGAACCAGTGACATAAGACTGAGAGCTGGGGAAAGGAAACAGGTAACCACATTGATTTTTGGAATGCAATTTATTTATTTATTTATTTATTTTTTATTTTTTATTTTTTATTTATTTTATTTTATTTTTTTGCATGCAAAAGCAAAGGGCTCTACTACGGGATTAGGCTTGCCGGGGCCTAAACTCGGGCTCACAGACTTTACCGGTACAGTGGATCCATGCTGAGAGCCGCAATTTATTTTTTTATAGCCAAAACATCTACGTTGGTGATTTAACTACATATGAAATCTCAAAAGTCTTCCGTGCATTGTAGGAATCAATAAGACAAAGTAAGGAGGCAGATATCAAGAAAGACAGCAAAAGTTGAAGGAGATATGTCTGCCTAAAAGATAGATCAGAGGGAAATTTATATCTTATTATGAGATAGATTTCCAAGACTTATGGGATAGGGTATTACTGATCATATATAAAGTGGATAGAATATTATTCTTAAAAAGAATAAAAGAGATGACTAAAGGTCTAACAATGTAAGATACCTCTGTTGGATACTTTCCAGATGAGAGTTGTTAAAGCTAACAGCAAATGATTACCCTCTTTTAAGAATCACCCAGAAAAAATAATCATTTACAAACAGGGTTCTCAAATATTAGTGAGTATCAGAATCACCTAGGGAATTTGGTAAAAGTGCAAAGTCCCAGGCTCTTTCCTACTTTAATGGGCCTCTGTGTTCTTTAACAGTTCTCTAAGTGATTCTGATACCTAAGAAATCTTGGATCCTTCCAAATCAGAAAAGTCCTCATCCTTTGAAAAACCCATAGATTTGATTCTTATAGTAATTTCCTGGTTTGGAAGTAACATAGCTCTCTTTTGTGCTCCCCATAACTGTTTCTTGCTTAGTGTTATTGATAAACCTTAAAATTCCACAACTGTAAATCTCATATTATCAAATAATATTATCAATTATCTCTACTTATTATATAGTCTTTGAAGGATGTCGCTTTTGGCACAAAGAATTCTTGTGATGATTATTGGTGATCTTAATGAACACAGAGATGACTCATTAATAACTTGGTGTGGTAGGTTTATTCTCTAAAGATAGACACAATACTATATTCCATCTCCCATTCTTTTCTGCAGTGTGAACTTGCCATTCCCACATTACAGCTGGAGTCTAAATTCTACTTTTCTTGAATCTAGGCTAAACATAGGGATTCTTTAATCAACAGAATTCAGGGAAAGTAATATTCTGAGATTTCTGAGGTTAGACCACAAAGATCTTTGTAGTTTCCAGCAGGGTCTCTTAAATGTTTTATGTTGGTATCCTCCTTCTTCGAACCCAAACACTAAGCTATGAATATCCCAAGCTGTCTTAACCAGGCGGCCGCGGCCGCTCATCCTCCCCGTCCGCTTCCACCCCGGGTTGGGGCGGCACTTGCGGTGCTGAGTGCCATGGTGCGCTACCTACCTCGCCAGGTCTAGGCGCGCTCGTCACCAGCTCTGAGCGCGCCTCCGTCGCGGGTCTTTCTCCTGAGGGAGGGAGAGAAAAACAGGGCAGGAGAGGGAGATGCAGAGAGTAAAGACAGCACTCACGGTTTCCGATCAGGCGAAAGAGAGAGCTTTATTCAGAAAACTGTCTCTTATAAAGGTTTCAAGGTGGGAAAACAAAGTAACTGACCTGGGTCAGTTACCAGGTAAACAGAGTCAAATGAATATCAAAAGAAGCGCCCAGATTTGCCTCAGCAATGCTGGGAAGGGGGGAGTTAGCACTGAATAATCCAAAATACGGTTTTGATCTTTTGTGCACCTTGGCCACTCCAGCCTGGCCCAGCATGACAGATGCCAAAGTTATTTTGACCAGGAAATGGCAGTCTCCAGCCTCTAGATGCAAATCTTGTTTACTGGTTCACTCTCCGGAGAGTGATAATCCTTGCCTGAGGCAGACAGAAAACTTGGCAGCCCCGACACCAAGCAAATAGAGAAGCCAGGTCGAAATATTCTGGTGTACAGTCCTAGTTGAGATCCCAGCTGAGTCAGCAACAACTACCAGTCATGTTAGTAAGCCATCTTAAACATCAAGGCTAGTCGAGACTTCAGGTATCTGTAGGCTCAACTGACGTCTCTTTATAATGTATGAGACTCAAGAGAGAACTACCCAATTGCCTGAAGCCAAGTCATGGAACCATAAGAAGTAATAATTTCCTGTTTTAAGCTAATAAACCTGGGGAAGGTTAGTTATGCAGCAAGAGAAAAGTGATGCAGAAACTGGTAACAGGAAGTAGGGTCTTGATGTAGCAAAAACCAAAACATGTAGCATTAGTGTTGGAATAGGCAGGAGACAGAAGCTGAAAGAACCTTGAAAGAGATGTTAATGGAGGCCTTAAAGACAGTGAGATAATTGTTGGAGACTGGAGAAAAATGTATAAGTGCTATGGAGCTATAGATAGTTCAGAGATACCATAACTTGGAAAGTAGATGAAGAAAAGTACTCAGATGTAAACACAGGTCACTACTCAACAAAAAGCAAAGATTACACAGAATATAGAGACCATTGCCCAGAGGTTAGACAAAAGCCATGGAGAATCATTCCCAGGGAGAATGATTTTATCCTTATTAAGAAACTGGTGATACTAATCTCTGGCTAAATTTTAGAAACTATAATGGCCTAGTGGCTGTAATCTGACTCTCCCAATATTTTACATATGAGTATCTATTACAGTTATCTATCTCTGTATCACCATGTTGTGTTGGCTCTATAAATAGTAGATTTCCTTCTCATTTCTGTACTTCACATGTCTTCAGATCGAAAGGAATTGCATTCAAGGATCTGTATACAAGGACCTGAACCAAAGGAGCTCTATTCACATTGTGTCCTGATTTAGAGGCTGAGATCTTGGACTTTGAACTAGGGAGGAGGTGAATGTATGCTGTTTTTGTTTTGTTTTGGGAATGTATTTCGTATATAGAGTGAGATCCGTGATATTATAGTCTAGCATGCACGATTGCAGGTTTTATTTTCCAAAGATGGCCAAAACAACATCTTTATATACAAAACAATATTATATACTTTTCTGCAATATGATCTTGCCACTCTTCCAAGAGGTATAGTGTAATTCCACTCCCATCTTATCTGGATTGGCCTTAGTGACTTCTCTGAAAGAATAATGTAATGGATGTGACATTTCAGGATATCCAAGGCTAGATTATCAGAACACTTACCTCTTCCTCATTGGTGTCTTTGGACAGATATTTGCATTTTTGGACACTCTCCGTAGAACACAGCCACTGTATGGTGAGAATCCCAGACCACAAGGAGAGCTCGTGTGGTTAACAGCCTAGCTGAGCTACTAGTTAATAGCCAGAATCAATTGTATCAATTTTTATGAAACTTAGAGATAATTCCATCCAAAAATTGATGGCAGCCACATGAGAGAAAAAGAGGAGAAACCTCAAATGACAGCTGTCCACATGATCCTTAGAGATCTACAGAATTATGGGATACTAATAATAAATTGTTTTAAATCAGTACTTTTGGGGGTAGTTTGTTATACAATAATAAGTAATTGAAACAACTAGACTTTCACTACTCTGATTTTTTTCTAAAGATCTTGACCATATTACCTCATATACCGAATTCCTTAGAATTTGTATTTCCACAAAATACATGCAAATTATTAATAATTCAAATTTTAGGCATTTGGTTCCTGATCCATCACCTTCTGTTTTTCCAATTCACTTTCTTTTGAATCCCAGAAAACAATCTTTCAGCTTCTTCAATGAGTTTAGAATAACTTGATCTTATTACCTTTTCACTTTTTCCCATTTTCCTCATTTTTTCCTCCTTCTCGCCAACATTAATTTTATGATTTATTCTTAGAATCACTGTTGAATACAAATTATTTCTCCCCTTTCACCCTCCTTCCCTTTGACTCACACACACACACACACATGCACACACACACAAACACACACTTCATTATGATTTTCTAGTAACTTTTTTTTAAATATAACTATCTACTCTATGCCTGAGGCTGTGGATAAAAACTGTAAATATGCTGATGTACCATATTTTAAATTTAGCATTGCTAAATTTTTAGTTATAAAAGGACCACAAAAAATTTGCTAATGACAGGGAAACTATTAATAATTTCACTTAGACCTAAATTAGGACTTTCCTGGATACTCTGGAATATATAGCCACTTAAATTTTGTAATTCATGGCAATTTTATCATGTTTCTGTGTTTCTTCTCAAGCTCTTTTTGTTTTGTTTTGGAGTTGTTGGTGGTGTTTTTTGGGGTTTTTTTTTTTTTTTTTGTCCCCTCAGACTCTTGGGGCAGGTAGCTGGTTCTCTGGGCTGTGTGAATAGCCTGGGCAGTTTTCTGGCTCTGTGCACTGTTTGGCTCTGCCACCTTTCAGTGCCTGGAGTTATGGTGTCCTCATGCTCTGGAGCCTCCCAGGCCCTGCTTGGTCCCAGACAGAGTGCCAAGCACAACTGTCCTCTTTAATTCTGCTAAGGAGCTTATGAATGGAGTGCTATTATTATTCCGATTTTATAGTTGAGAAAACTGAGGTCCAGAGAGGGTATCACTTTGCCTAAATTCACAAAGCTAGAAATTGGAGGACCTCGGGTTTAACCCACACAATCTAATCTCAAAGTCCACGTTCTTAACTTAAACCTTACTGCCTGGGGAAGGCACAGGGAGGGAGGGGTGTGGATTAAGTTTAAATGTTATGCATTCTCTTACCTTTACTAAATTTAGTTTCTTGGAAAAAAATATTTCCTGGCCACTGGGATGTGTGTGTGTTTGTGTGTGTGTGTGTGTATGTGTGTGTGTGTGTGTGTGTGTATCTCATTAGCTTTCCTTGGCCTGGGCCATTGGGACTTTCCACCTCCCAGTAACAAAGGACCACCCACCTGAAAGCCCGGAGGCTGTGACCACCCACAGCTACAGTTCCCCACCAACCCACAGCCGCACGAGTGTCACACTACCAGTCCATTCGGTACCCTTGCTGCCTCAGTGTCCATGCCTCTGGCCATGGCCTCCTGTAACCTCTCCTGCCCATTGCCCCCCACAAGGGCCTGGTGAGACAGGAGAGGGGGTGGTGCTGGTGCTTGGTGAAGGCCTGCAGCCGCCTCCAGAAAGCTCTCGTGCCTTTGCCAAATGACCAGTGACATCATGAAATTTCTGCCATCCAATTGTCTAGCTACTCGTTCTCTGAGCTTTGGCATATCATCTGAGAAACTGGCAGGGCAGGCTAGAATAGAGATTTTTTAACCAAGAGTTAATAGATCAGGCTGGACTTCTAAATTAAAAACAAAATTATTTGCAAAATGTGAGCATATAACATGAGAATTGGTTTGGGATGTAAGATGCTAGAGGGAGAGACCTCCTGGGTTTTCCAGACACTTAAACCACTGAAGTTGCCTGGGGGCAGCGGTCCTCTGAATCTTAGAATTGTTATCTAGAATTGTTGTAAATGAAGATGAAGGAAATACTGCTGGGACAAATGCTGCCACTCAGACAAAGTATCAAAAAATGCTAGGCTGTGCCACCTTATGACTGACCCCTTTTACCTGTTTCTCACTCCCTAACCAACCACTACCAATCATTTGTTCTATGAGTCCATGAGCTTTTTTTTTTCCTTTTTTGATTCCACATGTAAAAGAGAAAAAGATCATATGGTATTGGTCTTTCTCTGAGTTATTTCATTTAGCATGATGCACTCTCATGCCATTGATGTTGCCAAATGACAGGATTTCATTCTTTTTTATTATTGAATAATATTCTATTATATATACCACAATTTATTTGTCCATTCATCTGTTCATGGACACTTAGGTTATTTTTTATGTCTACAAAGTCTTACAGCAGTTGACACCTCTCAAGAGTAGTTTTTCTCCATATAGTGACTCAGGGACCCAGGCTGCTTATAACTTGCAGGTGAGCAATGGCAGCATGGCCTCCTTGTCACTGCAGCAGATAAAGAGAAAACATAGAGTCTACACACTTGTTCTTAAATATATTAGCCTGACATGACATTTGCCATTTCTATTTTCATCATCGGCCATTAAATGCCACATGGCCTCGGTCTACAAACATCAGGAACAATTTTATATAGAGAAAGGAGAGAAAAACCAGATAGATATGAGAATGAGAAATCTGTTACAGAATCCAACATGACCTTGACTCCTTGTCATCTGTTCTGGTCTCATCTACTACATTTCCCTGACCAACTTGCTTTTTGACATACTTGTCTTCCTGAATCTTCTCATCTTCACAAGTACATTCCACCTCAGGGCCTTGATAATCCACCTGCTGTCATACCCAGGTTTCATGCTGTAAGGATTATATTGGCGTGGCTGTGTGTAAGAGGAAAGCATCAGCATTTTTTAAAGGGTCCCCAGGAGGTGGCTGTGTACAATAAAGTTTTGGAACCAGAAGACTTATGGTATAATTAATAGCTCTATTTTACAGATGAGGCAACTGAGTTCCTGAAAATAATCTATTCAAATTTGAATAGTTTATTCAAAATTTCTTAGCTAGTATATGTCAGAACTGGGATTCAAATCTATAGCTCTCTCATTTTAATTGTTTTATTTCTTATAAAGTAGATTCCTCTATGTGGTAGTACTTAATGAAGAGAAATCACCTTTTACTTTCCTTTATACTTTCAAATCACTTTCTAAAAATCTTCAGCCAATTTACACACCAACTTTTATGAAAGAAGTCACAAATTGTGAATATTATTGTGTTCTGAATATGTATTTATAATTCAATATCATTGCTCAGATGCTTAGGTGTGGAGTAAAGGAGGAAAAAGAGGCATAACCAAGATGTTTACAATTCTGTGAGATCTGCTTGGTGAATACAGTTGAAATGAGTCCATTCTTCTTCCTTGTAAAGGTGTCTTCCCATGGCTCAGATATACCCTAGTCTTGGATAATTCCAGATGACATTAATTCTGGGAGGAAATGCTAATATCCTCTTTCACATCTTTCTCAAGTACACACTTTTCCATGTTGCCTTAATTTATGGGAGTCTCTCCTGACCCAATCAATTTAACAAATAATTTTGCATCTTCATTCCAGGTTACCTAGATACTTGGCCTGAGTGAGACTTTGATGAGGGAATAAAGAGACATAATTCAAAGCACCACTCTGTCATTTCCTCAGTGCATTATAAGAGAATAATGTATCTTACACTGGACTGTAACTAGCAGTTCCTTTGAATCAGAAGCTTATAGTCTGGTCTAACTAGATGAAGGAGGAAAGACAAAGAATTACCCTAATGGAGATACAAACTGTTACAGGGCAATAAAGACTCCAGCTCAAGGTCAATGTGGAGAAATTCAGATTAAGCAGAATAATTATTTTCCTGAGAGTAGGTAATAGGTAGTATTGAATTAGGCAACCAAAGGAAGCCATGCAAATTCCAACTCAAGATATATCTCTTCCCAGTCTAGCCTCATTCTGTGCCACCTTTCTCCCTGAATTTCCTTCCCTAACCATTTGACACAGTTTGGCTACTTTTTTTTTTTTTTTTTTGGTCTGAGAGCTGAGCAGGCAATAACTTACTGTAGGCTAGTGATGACCCATTTCCACCTTAAAAAATCTTTATGCTCTAATAAAAGACTCTGATATGACTGGTGTGTCTCCCCAGGGATCTTACCCGGAAATTGACCTCTCCTTTTAGCAGCTGGTACCACTGGTGCTCTGAGCCACACCACAGCCTCACTGGGTCATAAAAGCCTTCAGAGGGTGGAGATAAATGAGAACAAATCATGGATCCAGGAGCCATGTTACTTGTGCTGGATCAAGATTTCTCTAGTATGGCTGACTACTGACTGAAGTGAGGGTGAGTGTCAAACGGATGAGATGGACAGAAAATAAGGTTGAGGGCAGTTCTATAAAACCAGAAGCAGAAGCAGGGGAAGATACAGAAGGATGACTATCATACAAAGATATTGATTAATTGGTCACTACAAGTTCATTTCAGATTGTCTCCTCCGTTAGGAGAGGTGCAGTTCCTTGAATCCCTCAGATGTCTGCATAACCTTATTGTATATTAAGACGTATTATCAGTAAGATCTTTTCTTTGCACCTCAGTCCTTCCTGCTGCAGTTCGACATTTTAGTCTCTTGCTCTTTTCCTTATGGGCTCAAGACAAGCCACTCAGAACTCTAAGAACAGCCTTTCTTAAAGCAATGATGAATTTAGATTTTCTTGACAATAATTGTGTTGTGTTTCACACATAGCAGCCAGGCAGAAGTGAAGAAGTGTATGTGTGTGTGATATATAATATATATCTAGCTATTTATATTTATACACACACATGCACACAGAAGTGTATGTGTGTGTGTATATATATATATATATATATATGTATGTATATATATATATACTAAAATGTGATACTGTTCTTACATACCTAAAATCCTCACAGTGCCCCCAGAAAACCTAGGGGATCAACAAACTCATCTAATTTCCAACCTCACCAGGGTCCTGGTACAGCTGGCACCATCCCAATCAAATTCTCTAATTCTGTCCTATAATTTCACATGCAAGAAACTTAGAAGCCCACCAAACCACAAATCTCTGCTGCAGTATCCCTAGGTTTTGTTGTCTTTTCTGGGACAAAATCTGGTGACTATATTATTGAACAGCCTAATAGAATGTCCTCATTTAACTCAAATTAGATACACATTTTTCTTCATTTTTATTGTCTCTTGCTGGCTGCTCATTCCTGTTGTATTGAAAGACTCTCCATATCACAATTGTTTCTTGATCCCAAGGAACATGAATGAGGGGAAATCAATGACATTGGCATATTGATAAGATTGGGATCTCAGATCTCATAAGATTCCACCTAACCTAGCTGAGAAGTGGTCTTGCATATTTCTTAAGGTAGTTCTTGATTTCAAAGTGGATAAAACTCAGTGCCTTTACCCTTGGTTTACAGACTCAAGAAAAGCCAATATGTCTTTCAACTTGACAAACTAAATGAAGTTTCCTCTTCTGAGAGGCAAGTACATAGTTATTTCAATACATTCAGAGATGTGCAGAAGTATGAGAAATATCTGTGAGTATTGTAACCAATGATTATTAAATTACAGAGACTGCATTATGTACTTTGCATGATTTTTCTCAATTCTCTGACAACCTTACAAAGTAAGAATTATCATCCAAATCTTGTTTTAGGAAACTGAGGACAGAGGAGAATAAGACAATTACCAAGTAACTACAATCAGGCCAGATTGTGAACCCAGACAGTCTGAATTTAGTTCCTGATGTCTTATTTTCCAGACCACACAGAGAAGGTGACAATCCTAGGGAGTGTGTTGTACAAGAGATATTTGAGGCATCTGAGGAAGACTCAGATTTGGGAACTAAATTTCATTCCTTAAGGAAGCTCTCTCTGAATAATAACTGGTTATAGATCTTTTCCTCATAGCATACATCAACATAGCGCTTCCACACATATATGGGAGTTATTTGATTGATTATGTCTTCTCATCAGTAAGCGTCATATATCATGGAGCATGCATATTCTTACTCTTTGGTATAGACAAGACATTCAGATGGGTGTTTGGTATGTAATAGACTGTCAATAATGTACTTTTTGACAAAGTAATAAAATGAAGGAGCAGACTTAGAAGATATATTAACTTCATAAAATTGAAAACCTAAGACACTGTAGAGGAATAAAGCTTGTGTGATGTGGATTGTGTTTACAGATACTGACCTAAGGAAAGGAGAAGTAGTCTCAGACTTGGAGGGTCTGAAATGGAAAATGGCTTCCTCAGGAGAGTATAGATTTTCTGTCACTAGAGTTGTACCAACAACCTGTAGGTGACCACTTTTCAGGTTATTACATTTGGGAGCCAAGCATCATAGAATTATTGAACTATACATGCTTTGTAACTTATTTCCAAATAGATGATAAGATTATATTTCCAGGATAGAAGTAAAAAAAATAATTATACTTTCAATATGGACATTGAGATTTTTATAGTCACTTGTTATAATTCTATTATTGAATTTTTAAGGGTGTAAAAATTACAATAGAATTGTAACAAGTTCTGTCTTATGGCTTAAATATTAAGGAAAGGTATTAAGCAGGCTGTGTTTTAGCTTATGGGCAGGTAATAAATTGTATCATTCATCTTGAATGTATCATAGATAAGCTGCTATATAATGATTGCCACTTCATATAGCTGTGAAATTAGGTGATTAACTAGTTGTTACTTAACCTTCTAATTTCTGTATAAGTCTAATTACATGAAATAGAAGTTGGGGTTCTGACTTTTTACTTTACTTATCCATTTGGAGTGTCATTGTAACTACTGTATTGTAAATGATGGAAAATAATTGCATGTGTTAAAAAAATAGTGTTATATTCTAAAAAAAATTAAAAAATAAAATAATAATTTTATTAACAATTAAAACTTATAATATTATAACCTATACAATTTATAGCAATAGTAATTGTCAGCATGAAGTAATAAACTTGCAGTAGCATTTCAGAAATGCATATTGCAATTAATAAAGAAAAAAATTAATTGGCCTTTTACAGGTGGATGTGAATAAGGTATTGAAGGAAGGATATTCTTTTTAATTATTACAATTTTTTAATCTTACCTTAAGTGTTTCCACATTCTAAAATGCTTTTGAATTAAGAATGATTGGATGAACTTAATGTTAATGTCCCTTCTAAAAAAGAGGGTCTTTGAGTCCCCAAGACCGGACTTCAATAAGGTAAGAATGATGACTCTTCACCTACAAGGATCTTTCACAGTGCAGGGTCTCTAGGGAAAGATGTCTCTTTCATTCTTTTCTCCTTTGCTATTGGCATAATCTCAATCTAGGGCCCAATCACTTCCAGAAACCTTTCCTGATTTATACCACCTATAAGCTCCTGGTCTCTGACTTTCTACTTCCCTTCCCACGGCATACTCCACTTGGAGACTTTGGGAAACACACACTCATGTGGCTCCTGGTCTGACTGTTCATATCAGGGTTCATACTGTAAAGCAGACAAAAGAGACTAAGGTAGATATATTTTATAATCCAACTGAAGCATGTGGCTAATCAAGAAAATAGATAAGAACTTATTATATAGATACATTAGACTACATATGTACTGAAGAGCTAAACAAGAGCATACCTTGGAGTATATGCAGTGAAAAGAACATGATGGGGATCACAGACCTGGTGAGGGAAGATCTTGTCTGATCCACAGGAAGACTTACAAGAAGAAACGCCATTTTTCAACCTTGGTCATTTATAAGAGTCTGTTAAAAAATCATTTGCTGGGTTCAATCCTTTATCCATTTACCTATTACATATTATTTATTGGTCATATATATATAAAGTGATTGTAGGGGAAAAAATGAAACTCAAATTTCATAGTGTAATGGGGCAAGGGACGTACACAGAATTGTAAAATGGTTTATATTTCCTAAGGGAGGTTTGCTGAAGATGTAAGATTCTCTTAACACAGCAGGAGAGACTCTAGAAGGGCTTCACAGAGGGGGACATATTTATGTGGAATTTAAATTGTTTTAATGTTTATTTATTTTTGAGAGAGAGAGAGAGAGCGCGCACAAGTTGGGGAGGGGCAGAGACAGAGGGAGACACAGAATCTGAAGCAGGCTCCAGTCTCTGAGCTGTTGTCACAGAGCCTGACACAAGTCTTGAACTCATGAACCATGAGATCATGACCTGGGCTGAACTCAGACGCTTAACCAACTGAGCCACCCAGGAGCCCCTCATGTGGGTTTTGAATGACTCTTAGTAGTTTGCCAGGTGACTAACGGAAATAGCTATTCTGTGACCCCAAAAACGCAGTGTATGAAAAAGCATGTAAATGTGATTAAGCATGCTTTTGGACATTTCAAAACACTCAGATATGGCTGGAAGATTAAATATGTGATGGAGTGTGATTGTAAATAATATGAGGTAGGTGAGCAAGAGCAAGAATAGAAGCAAGAAGAGCTTTTGCATGTCATATCAATATCCTAGCAGGAAATGCAGCACGCACCAACATTAGGACATTTCAAAACCGTGTAATACAGAAATCATTTTCAAAGATGTGGGTAAGTATAGGGAAATCACAAGTGCTTGTGAAGTTCCTGGATTAGTGACTGCTATTATAGTCCTTTGGACTAAAGTGTTAGGAGGAGGGCATGGTTATAAGAAGAAACCAAATCCAGAGGGAGATGTTTACAGAGAGATAAGGCCAGCTTGCAGCAACCTTGCTGGGAGAGGCTGAAGGAGAAAATCCCTGACCTGCCTTTAATCCTCTGTTGCTGTTCCCTATAGTCAAATCCAACCAGAAGTGAGAGAGCAGGGAAGTTTCTGGATATAGTCCAGTGTCACAGGACCAAGAACAT
This sequence comes from Suricata suricatta, assembly GCF_006229205.1. Classification (NCBI taxonomy): domain Eukaryota; kingdom Metazoa; phylum Chordata; class Mammalia; order Carnivora; family Herpestidae; genus Suricata; species Suricata suricatta. The sequence continues at coordinate 52,556,948 of NC_043710.1, forward strand.
GATGGAAAGTGGTGGAGGGTAGACCAGAGGAAGGTAATACAAGATACTTGAACCGCATACATTAAGCAAGGTTATATTTGTATTATTGTTCTTTTCACATGATAGAATATTTCTATCTACAGCAATGTAGAGCTTTCACTGGAAGATGGAAATCCTAGAAGTAAGCGTATTACTTACAAAGCTATTTTGATACCCTAGGAAGGAAATGAGGAAGGCATGAATTGGAGTAGAACTGGTGGGAATGAAAGAGAGGCAAGGAATTAAATGAATATGTGGGAGGAATAAATGACACCTAGGGTGACTTGATTTCATTTTCTAACTACTTTTAGGAAGATAAAGCCTTGTGTTCTCTTCTTCATTATGCTCTCCATATCTGTCATCAATGACACCGCCTTCCATCCTTCCACATTTATTCTCCTTGGAATCCCTGGGATGCAAGATCAGCACGTGTGGGCTGCCATCCCCTTCTGCTCCATGTATATTCTGGCTCTGGTTGGCAATGGCACCATCCTCTACATCATCATGACAGACAGAACTCTGCATGAGCCAATGTACCTCTTCCTGTGCCTGCTTTCTATCACTGACCTGGTTCTCTGTTCGACCACGTTGCCCAAAATGCTAACAATATTTTGGTTTAGGTCCCATATGATTTCCTACCATGGCTGCCTCACCCAGATGTTTTTTGTTCATACCATCTTTGCCACAGAGTCGGCTGTTCTACTGGCCATGGCTTTTGACCGCTATGTGGCTATCTGCCGTCCACTTCATTATACATCCATCCTCAATGCCACAGTGATTGGAAAGATTGGTCTGGCATGTGTGGCCCGTGGCCTTCTCTTTGTTTTCCCCTTTGTCATCCTCATCAAACGCTTACCTTTCTGTGGACATCGCATCATCCCCCACACTTACTGTGAGCATATGGGCATTGCCAAGCTGGCCTGTGCCAGCATCAAGCCCAACACAATTTATGGTCTCACTGTGGCACTTTCAGTCACTGGCATGGATGTGGTCCTCATCGCCACCTCCTATGGCTTGATCCTGCGGGCTGTGCTGAGCCTTCCCTCCAAGGATGCCCAATTCCGAGCATTTAGCACTTGTGGGGCCCACATTTGTGTGATTCTGATTTTCTATGTGCCTGCCTTCTTTTCATTTTTCACCCACCGCTTCGGCCACCAAGTACCTCCTCATGTCCACATCGTATTTGCAAATCTCTATCTCCTCGTGCCCCCTGTTCTTAACCCTCTTGTCTATGGCATTAATACCAAACAAATTCGCCTGAGAATATTTGGCTTTTTTATGGGAAGGAGGTAGCTAGACTCTCTACATGCCCCAAGGACCAATGGGAAAACATATAATTAATCTCTCACCTTCTCTATTATATCTCATTCTTGGACTAGAGGTTTCGGTTTCTGCTAATTCTAGCAAGCCAGTATCATGTATTATCTGAAAAATTTTGAAGTATTTAGAACAACACATTTATACCTGCTAAATCTACAGAATACTGTTATCCTGTATTATATGACTTGTTAAGGGGCCTGCAGGTTTTGAATCTTCCTAGGAAATGTCAGAAGGCATTATAGTAGTTTTGATAATAAGAGCCAATAAGTTTCTCTATGTACAGAAATGTCAGGGATGGAAATAGAAAAAGTGATCAAAAAAGATCTACTTACTTATAGCTTCAAGAAATTGAGAATAACACACACACACACACACACACACACACACACAATTGATTGACTGATTGATTGACAGCACTTTCTTAGACCAAAGTGTTTGTAGTAAGTGTCAACCTGAGACCAGAGATGACCATGGTAGCCCAGAATTCTCTGTATCTGGCATTAGATTTAAACAGATGGAAATGACTGCTGAGTGAGCTATTGTTAAGTCTGGAAACACATGTATCAAAGGGGAATCCATAGCATAAGATTCTCAAAGAATTGCTTCAAAAATGATACTTTGTAGCTAATATATTCACTCCAAGTCTAATGACCCTTCCATTCCCCACCCCACACCCCAATACTCTCTGAGTGATGAGTTTTACATGTAAATTATTTTGTGGACCATTATGGAGAGGTAGTCTGACCTTTTGTTTCACCACATTTAGTCAATAATTATTGGGGTATATATGAATTCCTAAGACACAGGGTTTCCTGCTGATGCTCCCCAGGGTAACCCAGGTTACTCAGGTTGACAAGTATCTCTCTCCAAACAGCTGGCCTTCATGCTCTAGCACAGGTTTACCTTCCCTAGGAGCTGAGGTTTGTTACCGTTTTGTTTTAGATGGGTTACAAATGAAAAATTTGTGTACATCAAAATTTCCTCCAATGGCTAGCCTTTGTGCAGCTTGTATTAGAGCACTGAATAAAGCTTCTCTATAGAATTTTGTATTAGTCAGGTTTTCCAGGGAAACAGGGCCAATAAGATGTAGATAGATGATAGATGATAACAGAGATAGATAGGTAGGTAGGTAGATAGATAGATAGAGGATAAAAGAGATTTATTGTGGGATTAATTATGTACTAGGTATAATGGGCATTGAATTTCACAGGTGAATAAAGCACAATGTGCACAATGCATGATTTTAGGAAACTCATGCTATAGGAAGAGAAGAAGTTAGGTCAAAAAAATTGGGGCACCTGGGTGACTCAGTCAGTTGAACATCTGACTCTTGATCTCAGCTCAGATCTTGATCTTGGGGTCACAAGTTCAAGTCTCACATTAGGTTCCATGCATGAAGTCTACTTTAAAAAAATTGGTTCATACAATTTTAGAGAGTGTGACATCCCACAGTCTGCTGTCTGTAAAGTGAGACCTGGGAAAGCCAGTGGTGTAATTCAGTCTGAGACTGAAGTCTTGAAAACCAAAGAGTCAATGTGTAAGGCTCAGTATGAGATCTGAGACCTGAGAACAAGGAATGCTGATGTTCAAGGGAAGAAAACTGAAGTCCCGACTCAAGCGAAGAGAGCAAATTCACCTTTTCTCTACCTTTTTGTTCTATTGAGGCCCTCAATGGAGTGGATGTTGCCCACCCACATTGGTGACTATTATCTTTACTTAGTTCACTAGTTCAGATGACCCCCACCTCTGAAACACTCTCACAGACATACCCACGAGTAATGTTTTACTAACTATTGAGGCATCCCTTAGCCCAGTCAAGTTGACATATAAAATTAACCATCATAAATTTTTATTGGGTTTGTAATTGTGCTTATGCTACATTATTTTTTAAAAAGAATCAAGGATATCAACCCCTTAGTGGGTATATCATTTGCAAATATCTTCCCCTATTCAGTAGGTTTCCTTTTTGTTTTGTTGATGGTTTCCTTTGCTGGGCAGAGGATTTTGGGTTGATGTTGTCTGTTGGCACACACTCAAGAGAAAGTTCTCAGACACCAGACTGGGTGGACAGGCAGGCTGCATCCGTGAGAGAACAGCAGCAGTCAGGATCTGCACAGTCTTTATTTTATGTTTCATCAGATATAGACATCAATGGATGTCAAAGCATGGAAAGAAAACACAAAGAGCCTCCAGATATCAACCAGACACACATCCTGTGTTTACATCATTGCGGGGTAGTTACAAAAAGACCACTAATACCAAATAGAAGTGAGGCATGATTTTATTTTATGGCTGCATGCTTTTATTACGGCTGTGCCAAACCTGATCTCCCTGGAGTTAAGGAGCAGAGAGTGGCCCTGAACAAAGGCGGCAGAGAGATTATATGGACAGAAAACGTCATTATTTAGTTAACCAATTACATTCACAGCATTCCTTGGTAGCCAATTACATTGTAATACACAAACGCCATCTTTGGCGGGAACCCACCCCTTCAAGGCTCTTTGTCCCTTTAAAATGACCAATCATAGCTATAGATCTAAGATATAGTGAGATGCGGACAATTTCTCATCAGTTAACTCTGTCTTTGCCAGGGCTTAGTAAAAAGGGGTGGGGTTGTGCTTAACAAGCAGGTGGAAGTTACACCTTCTGATAACTAACAGGGAGCTACCTTTACCTCAATGCTTCAGCAGTTACCACGCAGTTAGTCAGAATAGCTAACGGGGAGATGCATTCGCAAAGCAATTTACCGAAGCCAAAACAGCTGGTTAATGAATTTCCATTTTACTCAGGTTTGTTAACCTACAACAACATGAAAGGATGCAGGGAAGATGTGCAGTTTCAAGGACTGCCAAGAAATTACAGCGGGTCTGTTTCTTAACTGGCTCCTGGAGAGTCATGGGGCTCTGTTCTCATAGTGTTATCGCATTCGACAGCCTTGAGGCCCGAACATCTCTGATGTTTCAGCCATTACCCCATTCTCCTTCTGGGGGCTTGCAATACATTTTCTAGAAATAACTCCGCAGTAGACCCACTTGTTTAGTTTGGCATTTGCTTCTCTTCACTGAGGAGACATACCTAGAAAAATGTTTCTACTGTCTATGTCAGAGAGATTACTTAGGTGATGAGGGGCCCTAAGGCAAGCTGGGGGGGGGGGAATGCAAGCTAGCACACACCCCACCCCAAATGGGGTATGTGTGACATTCCTCAGGCACTCCTGGCTGCCCAAGGACAAAGGAAAGGACAGAAAACAAATGGTTAAATTGATAGAATCTCCCTCAGTTTACAAATATCATAGTAAATTACAAGAAAAAGGAAATCATATCAATAGTCTAATCTCCAGAAACCTATAGACTCAGTTTCCTTGAGCCTCACATCACTACTCCATAGTGATATGGGGAACAAAGGCAAGAAGGAAATGGCAGGTAAAATTTCTTCATACCTGCAGCCCATTGACAGATAGTTAAAGCAAATACAGAGTTCAACATTTCTCCAGGAACTCCCCACTGTCTTAATGTTAATGCTTTGCTAGAGGGAAAAACAACCTTAGCTTGAAAATAGTCAGGCCTTCAGTAATCTTTGAGTCTTCAGAATATAAATGTCTCTTTGGAAACTTCTCCCCAAGTCCATGGTATATAACTAGTCATTCCATAGAACCCAGTGCAGCTCTTTCTGCCCATGGGTCCTGTCCTTGTGTTTTAATAAAATCTCCTTTTTGCACCAAAGATGTCGTCAAGAATTCTTTCAGCTCCGAACCCCATGAATCCCACCATCACCCCAAAGCCTCTTCATGTGTGATCTTCTAGGAGTTTTATGGTTTCAGGTCTCATGTTTAGGTTTTTTAAAAAAATGTTTTATTATTTGTTTTTGAGAGAGAGAGAGAGAGAGAGAGAGAGAGAGAGAGAGAACATGTTGGGGAGGGGCAGAGAGAGAGGGAGACACAGAATCCTAAGCAGGCTCCAGGCTCTGAGCAGTCAGCACAGAGCCTGGTGTGGGGCCCAAACTCACAAACTGTGAGATTATGACCGGAGCTGAATTCGGATGCTCAACCGGCTGAGCCACCTAGGCACCCCTCATATTTTAGGTATTTAAGCCATCTTGAATTCAGTTTGTGTATGGTGTAAGAGGATGGTCCTAGTTTCATTCTTTTGCATGTAGCTATCCAATTTTCCCAGCACCATTTGTTGAAGATACTGTCTTTACCCCATAGTATATTCCTGCTTCCATTATTGTAGATTAACCATGTTGTAGAAGGACTTTTGCACAGAGGGACAGAACACGAGGCATTTCTTCCCAGGAAGCAGCTTTATTCACACTAGCATGGATTCAGCAACTAAAACCCAAAAGCCTGAGCACCGAGCATAGCGGAGTATAGCCTTTTATGCAATTTCTGCTTCTTTGTCTCCCATATATGGTGACATATTTATAGTCTGATTGCACATAGTCCAATTTACAGAGTCGTGTTAGAGCTGTGCATATGTGTATATGAATTAATTGGGCCGCATTGCCTTTCTTTGTTCTAGAAGGCCTCCACCACATTCCTTAGGGAGGAGCTCTACCTCTACCACAATATAAGCATGGGTTTATTTCTGGACTCTCCATTATGTTCTATTGATCTATGTATTTATTTCTGTGCCAGTACCATAGTGTTTTGATTACTCCAGATTTGTAATCTATCTTGAAATCTGGGATTGTGATAGCTCCAGCTTTCATTCTTTTTCAAGATTACTTCAGTGATTCAGGATCTTTTGTGGTTCCACATAAATTTTAGGATTATTTATTCTAGTTCTATGAAAAAATGTTGTTGTTATTTTGATATGGATTGCACTAAATTGTAGATTGCTTGAGGTCATATGGACATTTTAACAATATAAATTCTTCTAATCCATGAGTATGGAATATTTTTCCATTTGTTTGTGTTATCTTCAATTCCTTTCATTAATTTTGTATAGTGTTCAGAGTGCAGGTCTTTCACTTGCTTGATTATGTAAAGAACTTACACAATTGTGAAGAGTAAGTGAGATGATTCTCAGAAATGCCAAATAAAAGCTGTGCTATCTAGTTAACATTAGGTTTACAAACTATTGGAAATACGTATGAACCCCTCGCCTCCCCACAATGGAGTCCCAAACCTTTAGACACTTCTTCCCTTTCCTTTTGGTGGGCTTTCAATGAACATGTACCAAAGAACTGAAGTCTCTGTATCACCTCAGGGAACGTACATTTGTTCCAATCAGACTACTTTTGGGCCTTACATGAGCATAGGTGACATCTGGGTAAGGCTGTAAGCTCTGTAGTCCTCAGCCAAAGAGGAGTCAGGGGAGGGACTTCACACTAGATTAATTGCCTGCTGTAACCTCCCTGAGTGTGCCTGTCCACCAGACACCCACTCTTCCAAGAACATTGATTAAAACCTTGCTTCACTATGCTCTGAGTTTCTGGGTCCCTTCTTTGATTGGGTCAGTAGGATTATTTCTCACAATAGCCATATTATTTCAACAATAGCCAAATCATGGAAAGACCCTAATTGTCCATCAACTGATGAATGGATCAAGAAGATGGGGTTTATATATACATACTACATGGCAATGAGAAATAATGAAATCTGGCCATTTGTAGCAACGTGGATGGACCTTGAGGGTGTCATGCTAAGCAAAATAAGTCAGGCAGAGAAGGACAAATAACATACATTTTCACTCATAGGTCTAAGAGGAGAAACTTAACAAAGGACCATGGGGAGGGGAAGGGGGGGGGGAAGAGATAGGGAGGAGTGAGTCAAATTATGAGAGACTCTTGAATACTGAAAACAAACTGAGGGCTGAAGGGGGAGGGGGATAATGGACATAGAGGAAGGCACTTGTGGGGAAGAGTACTGGGTGTTATATGGAAACTAACTTGACAATAAACTATATAAAAAAATCAATGCTTTTAAATATAGAAAACAAGCTGGTGGTTTCCAGAGGAGAGGTGGTGGGGGAAGGGTGAAATAGATAAAGAGGATTAAGAGTACCCTTCTCTTGATAAGCACTGAGAAATGTATAGAATTGGTGAATCATTTATTGTACGCCTGAAAGGAATATATATAACATTGTATGTTAGTTATACTTTTTTTAAAAATATAATTTATTGTCAAGCTGGCTAACATAGTGTATACAGTGTGTTCTTGGTTTTGGACTACTGTGATTCATTGCTTATGTACAATACTCAGTGCTCATCCCAGCAAGTGTCCTCCTCAATGCCCATCACCCATTTCCCCCTCTCCCCTGCCCTCCCACCAACCCTTAGTTTTGTATGTTAATTATACTTTAATAAACAAAAGAATCAGGGAAATGGTTTGACTCAAAATTGGGAATATCAGAATCTCTGTCTATATATATCTAAATATTCATAACTATATATCTAATGGCCTTAGGAAAAAATGTAAATTTAATGATGTCCACGGCATATGATAAAAACATAATTACACTAATGGATCCCATTCTGCATGCTTTTCTTATGAAATGATCTTGACACTTCGATGAGAGACTCAAGCTATGTTCCCTCCACCTATATATGGGCTGGCTTTGGTGACTCACTTTCAGTAACAAGAATGTGCTGGAAGTGAAAGAGTATGATTTACTTCTGAAGCTAGGTTGTGGAGAGAAATACAAACTGGTCTTCTCCTCCCCACTGCCCACTCACCTTTGCCCTCCTTCTCCCCTCCTTCTGGCTCTTTCTTTTCTTTCATTCACATGTAAGTGTTCCAATTTTCTTGAACTTGTTATGATATCATCTAGAGATGAGGACAGATTAATGATGATTCCTGGCTGTTCCAATCTTTAGCTATTAAATTCTCCCAGGCCAGCCCCAGACCCTGGAGTAAGCCAGTAGCCACATGATTCCAGTCCCTTCTCTGATGTTAAGTACAGTCAGTATTCAAGATGTCCCCACCAGATCTTAGAGGAAGAGAAATAAGCTATCTTTACTGAGCACTGACTAAAATTCCACACTTGTGAGCAAAGTAATGTTAGTTTAAGCTACTAAGTCTGGAGTGATTTGCTATAATCAAAGACAACCAGAAACTTCATGCTTTGAACACTTGCTGGGATCTGTTCAATGCACCTCCTACTTCTGCTATTTTAATCTGTATCTTTTTGCTAAAATAAAACTTTAAATATGAGTTTAGTGCTTTTCTGAACCCTGTAAATTTGTCTAGTACATTATTGAATGCAATGGTGATGGTGATGACCAAAGTAAGGACACAAGCTGGAACAATGTCTAACTTAAATAATTTTCTATATGATTAATAACATTTTAGTAAAACTAAGAAAATACTTCTCTACCCAACGCTTATAGTTACCTTCCATTGGTCAAACTGTAAGTTTTGAGAGAAAAGTCCCCCTCAAACCACCCTTACTTTGGACACTTCCAATGAAGTCAGGGGTCCCCAAGACCTCCATCATTTTATAGCTGGCTATAAACTTGGTGGTCATCACCATTTTTTCATTTTTTTCATTTTTCATTTTTTGCAACATTTTAAAATACATTTTTAATTATAGTAGGGTATGGGTCCATGGTTATATCATTTTCAAATATTTGTTGTTCCACTTAATTTCAGAAATATTTTGTCAAGAGTCTAATAATAAATCATTGAAATTTGTTTGGATTAGCCTTGATTTTATGAGTTCATTGATAGAGAAAGCATGGCCTTCAAATATTGTTGGGTTTTGGTTTTTATTAACATCAGAAAACAAAACCATGTAACAAAACCATCTCATAAGCTAGGATAGATAATTAGTTCATATTTAAAAAAACTTAAAAAATTTTTTGGTATATTCCTTTTTTTGAGAGAGCAATAGAGCATGAGGAGAGTGACAGAGAAAGAGAGGGAGGCAAAGAATCTGAAGCAGCCTCCAGGTTCTGAACTGCCAGTACAGAGCCCAATGCAAGGGCTTGAACTCATGAACTGTGAGATCATGATCTGAGCTGAAGTCAGATGCTGAACCTACTGAGCCACACAGGCATCCCCCAATAGAACTTATGTTGTTTACTTAATCACTAACTTATTCATACACTTGACTTTTCTAAACTGCCCACTAATGCCAAACATGATTCTAGTGACCGGGATACAGGATTTTGGAAGAAATCAGACCAACACTATTCTCTGTGACTAGTGTGATTATCCAAAGGGCAAGTTTAAAAGTTGTGATTGAGAGGTCGAGGATTCTATGTAGTACTGTGGCAGCACTTGATAGGACTTTGGGGACACTCTACAGGAAGAGATGCTTCAGGGTTTCACAGGACCATGGATGTAAAAGTGAGAAAGCAGGCCTAGGAAGAAAGGATTCTTTCTGGTTGCCACCTGTCACTGTCATCCATCAGGCTCTGCTGGGACAGTGAGGAAAGAATTACTGAGCCCATGAAGTCACCATGATAATAGAGCATAGCTTTTGTTAGGGGAGGCTGTGTGGATGTGACTATGAGCAGGCACCTCCATGCTTGCCTGCTTTGGTTGATGATCCTTTCTGTTGATGAACTGATTGTGCTAGACCCTTCATTCTGCCACTCCTTCCCTTGGTCACCTCCTCCCTCCTGCTGACACCTGACATTGACCAAGTCTCTTGACAGGGCCTGTCTGAGGCAGAACTTGCACAATCATCACAATTTAGAATCCATTCCTCTGAGTCTCACTTCTGAGCTGTCTTTCATGACTTTGAGAGTGTTTGGTTCTGTCTTGTGCATTCTGCAATGGATGTGGCAGATTATTTTGGACAAACTTTCTTCCTCTGACCTAATGAGAAAGAAATATTCTACACCTTGGCCTAGAATTTGAGGGAATACTATGATATGGTAAGTGGGATTGCACTAAATACCTTGGGGAGAAGGTCTAGTGTAAAGCCATTGGCCTAGAAAACAAGTTAGAGTAAGAAACCTGGAAGACAGTAAAGATGAATGGAGCTAGAGATGCTAACATGATTTAATCAGGGTGTCCAACAAAAGGGGCCATGCCTCTGGTGCGTACAGGAGCATGACTACTCCAGCCATGGAGTAGGGTCCTTCTGGCCTCCCACACCTACACATACCTAAGAAAGAGAGCCTTTGGGAAACAAGCTGCTAACCCTCATCTACCTCCAGATTCAGCTTTAACTTCCCCCTCTCTTCTTAGGCTTCTCCAGAACTGCCAAAGACTAGAACATGCTCAGAACTGCTAGAGCCAACCAGTCTGATCTCCTGGGAGCTTAGGGAAACCTCCAGGGTCAAGATTATACATAATAGCAGTGGTGACTTGAGAGTGTGCCTTGGGGGAAGGAGGGAGAGGCACAAAGCTAATTCTGGCATCTGGTGGGTGGGTGGGGGGCTTTCCTTAGGTTAGTTAAATAGCCATACCATGGATTGTGGGTGCTGAGAGTGAGAAGTGGAGACATGCAGGGCATGGAGCCCCGTGGATGTATGTTTAGATATAGTAATATACAGCCACACACGCTCAAACACACACATTTGAAGAAGGAGTCCAAGACCAGCTTCCCACACTCTGACTGCCTCCTGTTCCGGTAAGTGGTTCCAGGTGAGGTGGCTTCACAGTTACATCCTGGTATCCTGGTCTCAGGTGCCCAGGGCCCTGTCACCTGCTTCATTCTCAGTCCTCACTGAACAGCTCTTTTATTGACCTATTTCATCTTAAGTGGAGTGAGAGTGAGAGGTTTCGAATACTCTGTTGTAGTTCTTGGTATTGCAATCCATGTTTGTCTCACACCTTAGGTAACATTCTTAAATGGATACATATGCAAAATTACACATAATGT
>NC_043710.1:52568164-52577792 GCF_006229205.1 Suricata suricatta
CATGTGCACACCATTCTCGGAAACCTCTACTTCCTTGTCCCTCCAATGCTCAATCCTATTATTTATGCAGTGAAAACCAAAGAGTTTCGGGACAAATTGACCAAATATGGGTGCTGGAAGAAGGAGCCTATAGCCATTACCCATGGTCAGAAGGCTGTCTGATCATTCAGCAGTGGTGGGTATGAGGAAAAAATGTTGAGTGGAATCAGTTCCGAGGGAAATTGACTAATGATGAGATGTGGCATATTGGCAGATCGACTGCCAAACTCTTGGACAGAGAGACACTGTCACAGGATACCTCGTTGCTCTCACTAATTCTAAAGGTCTAAAGGAAGGTTCGTCCCCTGTGAAATTAAAATAATGACATATTCTCTCCATTCTTGATATGCTAGTTGGGTAAAGTATATAGATTATGTTTTTAAAAGCACTTTCAACAAAACATACACCTCGTGCACATAATGTAAGTTAGAATGTTTCCAGATGGAGACAACATTGAGCAAAAATAAGTGGCCCACCACTTCACCATGCAAAAGCAAGAATTGTGTGGGTCTGAGAGTGCATTTGCATTTGTGTCCTTAAGGGGAAATAGGGGATAGAGATTGAGGGCAGTGAGAAAGGACAAGAACAGTTCAATAGTATTTATAATCATTGCTTTATTTTCTCTGCTAGTTGACCTTACATTTGGGTAATGAGATTGGTTGCTTCCATGAAAATCTTTGGAATATGCACAGGAGACATAATTTTCAAGTCTCAGACACCTTTCAGAGGAAAACCTCCTGACCTTAAAGGTTTATAAGCATTTGACATAATTTCATACTTGTAGAAACTCCCATAGTCAACTCTCCTTGAATTTACTATTTGACATGATTCTCTTAGAAAGAAAGCTTCTGAGAATGTTCTGCTAATGATTAGTTAAAAAATATATCTTGTACTGGAAACCTTTGAATATGGAACTCTGTAAGGCAATTTCTGTGGGTGTCCAGTATGACATCCTGAACAGGTATTCCTCACAGCTGTGGAGCTCAGGTCCTATGCCCAGATGTGGGAATTCATTAAATTCAGACAATATCATTTCTTACTCCAGACAGTATGGTAGATATAATCGTGAATATTATAAGTTGCTGAAACTTGAAACCAGAAAGATTCTAGTGTTGTTCATTATATTGTACAACTAATATATGTACAACTAATATTATATTGTACAGCTAATATATGAGGCAGATTCAGTAAAAAAGATGCCTACAGTTAAAGCCACAGGTCACTATTTAACCAAGACTCTTACAATAGTTTAGCAGGAGGGAAAGAAATGAAATTTCTCCAGAGTGTTGTGTTCGCTATAAGAAATAATAACAAATGTTTCCAGGATGCTTAAATATTTGATAACAAGGGCTAGAACATTTCAGAACTTGAAATAAAGGGTCAACCTTCAGGAGAAAAGAAAATGAGGATTGACTAGGAAGGGCTGTTTCTATGAATGAAAGACACAGGAGCAGTAGGATTGAGGAAGAATTCTGCCTGTTGTGAAGGAGGGCCACACTCAGTTAATACTCCATAAAATACAGACACAATTCAAACCAAAGCAAAATCACTCAGCACAATGTCTTATGATTAGTATTCTAATTGTCAAATAAGTAGCAGAGAGTGAACAGGTCTGAGGCACCCATTAGCCTGAGGAGTTGTGGTAACAAGAGAGTTATTTTTTGCTGAGCTCTGAGAGTGATTTTCTTTAATCTAATTTGAATGGATGTGAGGTACAGGAGGGAGTCCACATGCTATACATACTTTTCCTTTTGTGTTTTGGTGAGATATTCTGTAAACATGAGAAGTATTTTTTTTAAGTTTATTTATTTTGGGAGCGAGCGAGCGAGAGAGAGAGAGAGAGAGAGAGAATATGAATCCCAAGCAGACTCCATAATGTTAGCACAGCTTGATGTGGGGCTCATTCTCATGAAATGTGAGATATTGACCTGAGCCAAAATCAAGAATCAACTGCTTAACCGACTGAGCCACCCAGGTGCCCTGAGAAGTTTTTTTTAAATGCAATAATAGGCAAAAAACTTACTAACACCTTAACACAAGACATCTTGGAAGGATGTGCTGGAGACACTGGCAAGCAGCAGCTGATTCTGGGGAAACTTGGGGAACTGGAAGTTAGAGAAGCCACCAGAAGGACGCCTGAGTGTGTCTGCCTTTCTCACTGGGCTTTTTTCCTTCTTCGCAAGTGTATTAATTTATGGTTGATTATTTTTACTGCAGGATGAACTTGATTTCTCTCTTGTGGACTTGCTGTAAATGTGACAGAGGACGCACATGTTAAATGCCTAGTTTTCTTTTCATATGTATAGAATGATACCTAGCCATGAAACAGTAAAAAAATGTTTATATGTTTGATATTTTAGTCAAGTATCAAGCACTTTCTTCTTTCTATCAGGCATTTGGAATTTGAATAAAAGCCATTTCATTTAACTATCCATATCTCTAGTTTCGGAGAACTTGAGGTGTGAGTTGTCCAGTCAAATAAATAAATTATAAATATTTGTTTAAATGCTTTATAATTATTTTATAAATAAAGTCTTTCTCAGAAACTATGAGGGAGGCAACACCTCTGAGTGGAGTCCCAGGTACTGGGGCAGAAGAATTTTTAGCATTGGGGAAGGTAAACTGGGTGCCCCGAGAAAGCAGGGCCTATGATAAAAGCTTGCATATTGCAGTTTATTTAGGAAAGTGATTACAGAGTAGGTGTGCCAAACAGGTGGAGTGAAACCAAGAAAGAAGAAAAGACAGTGTAGGAATGTTTTATCCAGTTTACAGGGCTAGTGGAGACTGGTGTCCACCCTGTGGGGACCCATTGAAGGGTCTTAGGAAATGCATTTCAGAAATGTCTTCCTTGAGAGAGGAGAAGATTCTGCCCAATGGCTCCTGTGGGGCTCCTCACCTCAATCCCTGTACTTCTGGGTTATGTACCCACGACAGCAGAGCTGGTGGCTAGGTGTCCCCTAGGTGTCCATGCCATGGAGTTGGGGAAGCCCCATGGCAAGGAGCCCCAGGTACTGGGTGTGACCTGATGTACACTTTCTGATTACACTTGCAGGGAACTGGTCACCGCACCAGTGGCTGAATCGAAAGTGTGACCCAGGGCATTAGGAAGTGGCAGGGGTGTGGGGATTACCTACTGAAACGGTCCACATGACTGAGGCTTCAAAGTAGGCTGTGGGCTTGTTTTGAGATTAATAGAAAGCTCACATCTTGAGCCCATTCAACAGAATTATTATTTTAATTTTCCAAATTTTAGAATCATCTAACTTTATTATGATATAGATATAGTTAGATATTATCTAACTTTATTATGATAATTCAATATCCACAATTATAGCTCACACAGATAACCTTAGCAGATAGTCTCTAAAAGTATTCTCAAATGTATGTTAACTAAATGGAATTAAAATAATAACAGAAATGAATAAAAGAAAAAATAAACATATTTCTTAAAATATTTAAAAGAGCTCCTAGAGGTGTGCGTGGTTCTCCTCAATCTTTATTTTTCTCTGAGTTTACTTTTTCAAACAGAAGTGAATGAGAATATTATTTGTTTGGTATTGTATTTTCTGTTCTTGCTGTTAAAATAATACATGCACTTGGAAAAGCAAACAAATGTGGTAGGACACACAAAGGGGTGTGAAAGCGTTTTCCTACTTCTGTGTGATCCCAGTCCCTGAAGTCAACCCCTTAAACATGCGTTATGTATACTTATAATTGTATTACATATTTAAAATATTAACGCATATAAACAAGCATGTGTTTATAGTTCCCTCTTTCACAATTCGGACTGTCCTATCCATATTCATAGACATTTATTTAGCTTTGATCTTTTACTTGCAGCAATTTTTTCTTAACTTCTCCCTGTTGCCAGTTGTGAATTATCTTTCTGGCTTCTTGACATGCACTAAGGGGCATTTTCTTTTTTAAAGAAAATTATTATTTTTTAAGTTTATTTATTTATTATTTTGAGAGAGAGAGAGAGAGAGAGAGAGAGAGAGAGGAGAGAGAGGAAACAAGCAGGGGAGGGGCAGAGAGGGAGGGAGACAGAATCCCAAGAAGGCTCTACACTCTCAGCACAGAGCCTGTCACAAGGCTCTGTGAGCCATACTATGAGGCTGATTATGTTTTTTCCAAACATACCTACTATCAGTTTAAAATGGGTTTTGAGGTGTGTTCTTTTGTGCCTCTACCTAAAGTACCACTGCTTTGAAGTTCTGTTCTGAAAACTTCAGTCATGTGGCTGTTTTAATAGACCAATACACCTGAGAATAGGCTAGCATCTTCACAACCTCTTAGCTTTATTGACTTCACATTAGCAAATCAAAGATATTTATTTACTATGTAACTCTTGTTGCATTTTGCCTTATTGTTTTTAAAATATCATATTCTTGGGTCTTGGAGTCTTACATGCCAGTAACTGTATAAAACATGTCATTACTTGATTCTGTGACAATGATGTCTGTATATATATAAGTAGAGAGAGATTTAGAAGTTTATATATATGCATGCACCCCCACACACACATATACGTATGTGTGTGTGTGTGTGTGTGTGTGTGTGTGTGTAAACATGAAAGACTGATACTTTGAATAAGTGAGGGCTTTGTTTTCCAGTTGTCAGTACTTCAGCTTTTGACAGACATTGCATGCTTGTTTGTTTAAGCTAATAAAGATCAATGCCAAAAAAAGTGCTGTTACTGTTTTTAGGGATTATTAGGAGTTTTTATATCCTATAGTTAAATGGAAGAAGCTACAGATTTTATACTTTGTCACATGTGTACAGGACAAAGGACAGAAATTGAGTATTTAAATATTAATTCAAATAGTTAATAAAAGTATGGAAATGCAGTCAAATAGGTCATGCAAAACCCTGCTGACTTCAATGGAAGGAAACTGCATCAGACCTCTGTAGATTTTGATGGGAACTGTGGGCTGTTGAGACCCATCATGTGTAGCAGAACTGTCTCAGAAGTGGCCTTATTTCTGGGAAGTTCCACTTTGGATTACAGAGCTACCTGCCTAGAATTTGGTGAGAAAAAGTTTAAGCAGTTGTTGTCAGATGAAAAGTAAATGATTTCAATTTTTATCAAGTCTCCTTAGATCTCATTTTACTTGAATGGTCTGCCACTTGCTTAAATTCAATATTTAGGGCAAAATCAACTAAATGTGGATTTGGGCATTCTAAAAGGTTATTAGTTTAATAGCACAAACATTATGAACTCAGTAATATTTATTCTTCCTATTCATGAACATGGATTGTCTTTCCATTTTTGGTGTCATCCTCAATTTCTTTACCCAATGTTTTATAGCTTTTGGAGCACAGGTCTTTCATCTCCTTATTCAGGTTTATTCCAAGGTATTTTATTATGTTTGGTGCAATTGTAAATGAGATTGCTTTCTTAAATTCTTTTTCTGCTGCTTCATTATTTGTGTATAGAAATGCAACAGATTTATGTAATGTTAATTTTGTAGCCTATGACCTTACTGAATTCATTTATCAGACTATTTTATTATTTCTTTCCTTTTTCTCTTTTTTCTTTTTACATATTTTAAAAATTTCCATTTGTTAACATACAGTACAATATTTGCTTTAGGAGTAGAATTCAGTGGTTCATTAGTTACATACAACACCCAGTGCTCATCACGAGTGCCCTCCTTGGTATCCATCACCACCTATCCCATCTCCCACCCACTTCCTTTCATGATCCCATAGTTTTTTATTCTATCATTAAGAGTCTCTTGTGGTTTTTTTCCCTCACTTCTCTTCCCCCCCCTTCCCATGTGTTCATCTATTTTGTTTCTTACATTTTACATGTGAGTGAAATTATATAGAATTTGTCTTTCTTTGATTGACTTATTTCACTTAGCATAATTCATTCTAGCTCCATGCACATTATTGCAAATGGCAAGATTTCATTCTTTTTTGATGGCCAAGTAATATTCCTTTATAGACACACACACACACACACACACACATGCACACACACACACACACAAACACACACACATTGGCTATTGTTGATAAGGCTACTACAAACACTGGGGTGCTTATATCCCTTCAAATCTCTAATTTTGTAACTTTTGGGTAAATACTTGGTAGTGTAATTGCTGGACCAAAAAGTAGTTCTGTTTTTAGTTTCTTGAAGAACTTCTATACTGTTCCCCAGAGGGGTTGCACCATTTTCCATGCCCACCAGCAGTGCACAAGGGTTCCTCTGTCTCCTCATCCTCACCAACATCTGTTGTTGCCTGAGTTGTTAATGTTAGCCATTCTGACAGGTGTGAGGTGGTATCTCATTGTGGTTTTGATTTGTATTTCCCTGACAGTGAGTGATGTTGAGCATCTTTTCATATTTGTTAGCCATCTGGATGTCTTCTTTGGAGAAGTGTCTATTCATGTCTTTTGCTCATATCTTCACTGGATTATTTGTTTTTTTGGGGGGTTGAGTTTGATAAGTTCTTTATAGATTTTGGATACTAACCTTTATCTCATATGTTATTTGCAGATATCTTCTCCCATTCCATTGGTTGCCTTTTAGTTTTGCTTATTGTTTCCTTCACTGTGCTTTTTATCTTGATGAAGTCCCAATAGTTCATTTTTGCTTCTGTTTCCCTTGCCTCCGGAGACCTGTTGAATAAGAAGTTGCTGCAGCCAAGGTCAAAGAAGTTTTTTACCTGCTTTCTCTTCTAGGATTTTAATGGCTTCCTGTCTTACACTTAGGTTTTTTATCTATTTTGAGTCTATTTTTGGGTGTGGTGTAAAAAAGTGGTTGAGGTTCATTTTTCTGCATGTTGCTGTCCAGTTTTTCCAGCATTATTTGCTAAAAAGACTGTTTTTTTCCATTGGATATTCTTTCCTGCTTTGTCAAAGTTTAGTTGGCCATATGTTTGTGGCTCTATTTCTGGGTTTTTCTATTATATTCCATTGATCTGGGTGTCTGTTGCTGTTGCTGTGCCATGTAACATTTCTTAAACTACATTGTGAATATATGGATACATCCTATATTATTCTATATAACATTTCTGTTCTAACATATTAAAATAAGAGTAACCTATATTATTATTGACAGACATGAAAACATCATGAATTATATGAAATATACAGATTTATTTCTATATAATTATATTATCCATAATTCATCTTTTCTCCATGGTTTAGAGATATTGTCTTTACTATTTAACATATGGAATATGTACTTAGACATTTGTATTGATACTATTCTGGTAAAATAATCTGCCTATTCCTGTACAATACCTTGTTTATGGTATGGTGACTGTACCCTAAATTATTTAAGGTACAACCATTTTATGATACATTTTAACATCTAATAGGACAATGGCCCCTCTGTTATATCATTATTCTTTTCAGTTTGTTATTCCAGTAGAATTTCAGAATTATTTTGTCATGATTCCAAAGAAGGTGAATAATTGAAATTTGTTTGGACTGGTCCTGATTTATGAATGCATTTGAAGGAGAAGGCATAGCCTTCAAATATGTTCTGTTTTTGGTTTTTATAACACTAGAAAACAAAACCATGTAAGATCTCATAAACTAGGATACATAATTAGTTAACATTTAAAAGAAATTGTTTTGTTTGCTTATTCACTAACTTTCATTTATTTGGCACTTCTAATCTGTCCTCTAATGCCAAACATGATGCTAGTAACCAAGATACAGGATTTTGGGAGAAATCAGACCAGCACCATTCTGGTGCGTAGTGTGATTATCCAAAGAGCAAGCTTAAAAGTTGTGATTGAGAGGTCGAGGATTCTATGCAGTACTGTGGCAGCACTTGATAGGACTTTGGGGACATTCTACAGGAAGAGATGCTTCAGAAGTTCTGTGCAGGGTTTCACAGGACCATGGATGTAAAAGTGAGAAGGCAGGCCTAGGAAGAAAGGATTCTTTTTGGTTTCCACCTGTCACTGTCATCCATCAGGCTCTGCTGGGACAGTGAGGAAAGAATGACTGAGCCCATGAAGTCACCATGATAATAGAGCATAGCTTTTGTTAGGGGAGGCTGTGTGGATGCTTGCCTGCTTTGGTTGATGATCCTTTCTGTTGATGAACTGATTGTGCCAGGCCCTTCATTCTGCCACTCCTTCCCTTGGTCATCTCCTCCCTCCTGCTGACACCTGACATTGACCAAGTCTCTTGACAGGGCCTGTCTGAGGCAGAACTTGCCCTACCATTTAGACATTATAATTAAAATTTTTTAAATGTTTATTTATTTTTGAGAGAGACAGAGAGAAAAAGTGTGAGCAGGGGTGGGGTAGGGCAACGAGAGAGAGAGAGACACACACACACACACACAGAGACCTAAGCAGGATATAGGCTCTGAGCTGTCAGCATAGAGTCCACCATGGGGATTGAACTCATGAACAAAATCATGAGCTAGGCTGAAGTCCAGTTTAACTGACTGAGCCTCCCAGGTGCCTCAGAGAGACATTACAATTTAGAATCCAGCCCTCTGAGTCTCACTTCTGAGTTGTCTTTCATGACTTTGAGAGTGTTTGGTTCTGTCTTGTGAATTCTGCAATGGATGTGGCAGATTATTTTGGACAAACTTTTTTCCTCTGACCTAATGAGAAAGATATATTCTACATCTTGACCCAGAAGTTGAGGAGATGCTGGGATGTGAGAAGTGGGATTGCACAAAATACCCTGAGGGGAACGTCTAGGGTAAAGCCATTGGCCTAGAAAACAAGTTAGAGTAAAAACCATGGAAGACAGTAAGAATAGATGGAGTAATTCTGCTAACAACATTTATCAGGGTGTTCCACAACAGAGGCTAAAGCTCTGATGCCTTCAGGAGCATGCCTACTCCAGCCATGGAGTAAGGACCTTCAGGCTTCTCACACTTACACATATGTAATAAACAGAGCCTTTGGGAAACAAGCTGCCAGGCCCTCATCTACTTCCAGATTCAGCTTTAACTTCCCCCTCTCTTCTCAGGCTCCTCCAGGACTGCCAAAGACTGGAACATGCCCAGAACTGCTAGGGCCAACCAGCCTGATCTCCTGGGAGCTTAGGGAAACCTCCAGGGTCACATTTATACAAAATAGCAGTGGTACCTTGTCTGTGTGTGTGGGTTTGGGGAAGGAGGGAGCAGCAAGGAGCTAATTTTGGGCATCCACGGAGGCTTTTCTTAGGTTACTTAAAGGGCCATACCATGGATTGTGGGTGCTGAGAGTGAGAAGTGGAGACATGCAGGGCATGGAGCCCCATGGATGTGCATGTAGATATAGCTTTGTACAGCTGCACACACTCACACATACGTACATTTGAAGAAGGTGTCCAGGAACAGCTTCCCACACTCTGACTGCCTCCTGTTTTGGTAAGTGGTTCCAGGTGAGGTGGCTTCACAGTTACATCCTGGTATCCTGGTCTCAGGTGCCCAGAGCCCTGTCACCTGCTTCATTCTCAGTCTTCACTGAACAGCTCTTTTATTGACCTATTTCATCTTAAGTGGAGTGAGAGTGAGAGGTTTCGAATACTCTGTTGTAGTTCTTGGTATTGCAATCCATGTTTGTCTCACACCTTAGGTAACATTCTTAAATGGATACATATGCAAAATTACACATAATGT
>NC_043710.1:52577892-52623663 GCF_006229205.1 Suricata suricatta
TTTGGTAGGGGAATTCCACTGCATGTGCACACCATTCTCGGAAACCTCTACTTCCTTGTCCCTCCAATGCTCAATCCTATTATTTATGCAGTGAAAACCAAAGAGTTTCGGGACAAATTGACCAAATATGGGTGCTGGAAGAAGGAGTTTATAACCATTACTCTGGTCAGAGGCCTGTCTGATCATTCAGCAGTGGTGGGTATGAGGAAAAATTGTTAAGTGGAGGCAGTTCCTGGGGGAATTGGCTAGTGATAGAAAGGTGTCATATTGGCAGATCAAGTGCCTGAATCCTTGGATAAAAAGACTATGTCACAGGAGACTTCTTTCCTCTCAATAATTCCAAAGGAAAGCCATGACCCCATGAAATTAAAATAATGACATATTCTCTCCATTCTTGACATGGTAATTGGACAAATTATATGAGAACACGTTTGTAAGAAGACTTTGAAAAACAACCCTTGCTGAACTCATGTGAGATAAGGTGTAATAGTTCCCTATGCAGATAACATAAACCAAACAATAACATGCTCACCACATTGCCATGCAAGGCCCAGGTGTATTGAGTTGTGAGTGTGCATTTGTATTCATGTGTTTAACTGGAAGTTGAAGGCAGAGATTGGAGGCTGTGAGAAAGGACAAGAAATAGTAAATTCGTATTTGTAGTCACTGCTTTATTTTCTCTGCTAGCTGACCTTACATTTGGATAATGAAACTTGGTTGCTTCTATGAAGACCCAAGGAATATGCACAGGAGACATAATCTGCAAGTCTCAGACACCTTCCAGAGGAAAAGGAAAAAATGGAGAAGCTCCTGACCTTAAAGGTTTATATGCATTTGAACTGATTTCTTACTTGTAGAAACTCCCAGAGTTTCTCCTCCTCCTCCCAACAAATTTACTGTTTGACAAGATTCTCTTACCTAAAAAAAAAAAAACAACTTCTGAGGGTCTCCTGCTAATGGTCATAGTTGTAAATATCTATTGTATACTGGAAACCTTTGAATGCAGACCTCTGTAAGCAATTTCGGTCAGTGCTCAGAACAACGTTCTGATCAGGTTCTCCTGGCAGCTGTGGAGCTCAGGTCCTGTGCCCAGATGTGAAACTTCATTAAATTCAAATGATATTGTTTCTTGTTCTAGACAGTTATTGTAAATATGGTGAATACTATAAGATGCATGAATCTTGAAAATGGAAAGGTTCGAGTGTTGTTCATCATACTATACAACTAATATATGAGGCAGAATTCAGTTAAAAAAGATGCTTATGTAAAGCCACAGGTCACTATTTAACTGAGACTCTTTCAATAGTTTACCTGGAGGGAAAGAAGTGAAACTTCTCCAGACTGTTGTACCTGCTATAAGAAATAATAGCAAATGTTTCCAGGACTCTGACCAATTTGATAACAAGGGCTAGGACATTTCAGAACTTGAAATAAAGGGAACAACCTTTAGGAGAAAAGAAAATGAGGATTGACTAGGAAGGGCCTATTCTATGAATGGAAGAAACAGGAGTCATAGGATTGAGGAAGAGTCCTGCCTGTCCAAAGGAGGGCCAAGCTCAGAGAGTTAATCCTCCACAAAATATAGACACAATTCAAACCAAAGCAAAACCACTCAACACAATGTTTAATGATTAGTGTTCTAAATGACTAATACATGACTATAGTGAAAGAGCCTGAGGCACTCATTAGCCTGAAGAGCTGTGGTAACAGGAGGCTTAATTTTTGCTGAGCTCTGAGAAGAATTTTCTTTTAATCTGATTTGAATGAATGAGATACTGGAGGGAATCCACATACTAGAAATAGTTTTTCACTTTGGTTTGGTGAGATATTCCGTAAACATGAGAAGCCTTATTTTGGTTTTCTGTTTTGATGAAATTATGGGTTAAAAGTTTATTAAGGTATAAACACAACACATCTTGGGAAAATGTGCTGGGAACACTAGCAGCAGCATCTGGTTCTCTGAAAACTTAGGGAACTGAAAATCAGAGAAGGTATGGAAAGGAAGCCTGACTTTTTGTTTTTTTTTTTTCACACTGGTCTTTTTTCCTTCTTCACAAGTGTTATTAATCCTATGGTCGATAGTGTTTACTGCAGCATGACCTTGATTTCTCTCCTGTGGCCTTGCTGGAAACATGACAGATGATGTTACTGGACAGAGAACTGGTTCTGAACTCAGGTTTAGCTGCCTGCCTCTTGGAAAATCTATGTGGGAGAGATAAGTGATGGTGGGAGGGGAAAGTTTGCTTTATTCCAGAAGCAGGCAACCTGGGAAAATGGTGGACTAATGTCTCAGAGACCATCTTTCCTGTCTAGGTATAACTAGAGGGTTTTAAAGGAAGTCATGAGAAAGGTGGGGGAAGGGGGATATGTGCAGGAGAAGCAAGTGCCCAGGCACTTAGTTCTATGCAGACATGACCCTGAACAGACCTGTTGGCATCCTGGCAGCTGTTTTGAATATAATTAGGACTTATTTTGAAGGAAATTTCTGGTCCTTTACTCCCGATTGGGAGCGGTGGTCTGCAATTGTCAAGGAAAGTCAAGTAGGTCTGCTACAGACCAAAGGACTATGTCAGTACCCAAGGAGTGCATTAGCTTACCACAGTTAACCCTTAATACCGGGTGCAGTGCTGATACATGAATAATATGTTAACTGACTAGTTTACCCTTCACACTTATAGAATTGTTCCTAGCCATGGAAACATTAGAACAATGTTCATATTATTGATATCCTTTCAAGCTTAACTCACTTTCTGCTTGGCTGTCAGGTCTTTGGAGGCTAAATGAATGCCAAGACCTCTTTTTTTTCTTTATCTTCACTGAGGAACTTTTGCCTTGTGATGTCCTAAGTCCCTCAAAACAAATTATAGATAATTATGCAAATGACCAAATAATGGTCTTATAAATAATTTTCTCATAAACCATGAGGGAGGCAACATGTCTGAATGGAGCCTCAGGCATCAGGGCAGAAGAAGCTGAACAAGCAAACTCTAGCTGGACTTTTTTGACTCGGTTTTATGTCTGTCTTACAGCTAATTCTACAGGGCTCTTGGCTCCACCCTGTGGGAGACGGTTCTAACTCCCCATTTCATGGTTTCGCCCTTAGTTATCCTTACTTTTTCATGAATGGTAGCATATGTTTGTAGCTGAGTAGTTCTTACCCCTCACGGATTCATTTTAAATTTTGTTTAGAAATAGGGTCATTTCTGCTTCAAAATCCAATCTTGTATTTGCCTTATTACATTATGCAATTGACCCTATGATGACTTTGTGCTTAAAATGATTAGATAGAAAGCATTACAATGATTTAAATATTTCAAAGTGACAAAGCTTCATCATATGTTTGTCTTGTGCATGATCTGAGTTACCCTGAAACAGGTAGTAAGTCAGGAACAGGTAGCTTCCTGTTAATATATGTTTGTTTGTTTTTAATGTAAATTTCATGGTCACAGAAGTGTTTTGAATTAAGCATCTGGACGCATGTTTACCTTTGCAATAAAACCTTCCGTGATATGTATTTCAACAGTCTCCACATCCTGAGTCTGTATGTGATCTTCAGGTTCCCCTTCATTTTTGTTATAATAATCATACAATAATCTAACTGATATTGTGAATATGTTGCACTGCCATTGCATTTAAAAAATCCTGGTGAAAAGACAAATTTCTAGGTTAAAGTGGTGTACAAAGATACTGAGTATGTTAGGTCACTTTCAGTAGCAAGACATTCTTTACAAACAGACACAGAATTTAGAAATTAGGAAATAGAAAGCCAAAGCAAATATGAACTTTCCACCAAGACAAGGAAAGATGATCAGGGATCATCTATAGAAAAATCTTGTGTGGCTGATGAATTTGAACACAAATGTGAAAGTCATCAGGAGACCTGGGACATAAGAGGGATTGTGTTTAAACAGACACAGAATGAGCCATCTTGGCCTCTTCCTTTCTTAGTTCATAGCTCCGCTTAACTGACTGAGCCACCCAGGTGCTCCTGTTCATAGCTCCATGAAAGCACAAACATTGATTCTTCATGCAGCCAAAAGACAACAAAACAAAATAAAACAAAACTGAACAAAACAACCTAGCCCAAATGTAGGAAACTACCACACACAAACAAATGTATTTGTTTCATAGCTCATTTAAAGATACAGCTGGGTCTTGGATGGTTGGGCAAAGGCACTGCCAGTTGTTCTCACTGTTTATTTATTCACAGGTATATTGTTTGCACTCATAGTCTATGCAGGTCCTCTGCAAAAGCATTTGGCCACCTTGTGCCGTATTTCCTTCATTTTTATGCCATAGATGATGGGGTTGAGCACTGAGGGTAGAAGAAGGTAGAGATTGGCAAGCAGAACATGAACATGAGGTGGGATATTGTGACCAATGCGATGAGTGAGAGACGAAAAGAGTGCAGGCACATAAGTGACAAGAATGACAAAGAGGTGGGCTGAACAGGTGTTGAGAGCTTTGCAGGTAGCATCTTGAGAATTGAGGCGTACCACAACCTGAAGGATGAAGCCATAAGAGAAGCCAATGAGCAGCAGATCAAGGCCAACCACGAGCAGAATCACAAAGAGCCCGTAGATACGGTTAGGTCTAGTATGGTCACAGGCCATTTTCACCACAGCCATGTGGTCACAGTAGGTATGAGGAATGACCGTGTGGCAGAATTTCAACCTTTGAAGTAGAAGTGGCATTGGTAGAATAAGAATCACACCCTTGGCTAGAGCCACCAGTCCCAGGCGTCCAACTAAGGAATGGCTCAGAATTGTGTTATAGCGTAATGGCTCACACACAGCCACGAAGCGGTCAAAGGCCATTGCAACAAGTAGGGCTGATCGTACCACAGATGCTCCATGGATGAAAAACATTTGGGTGAAACAGGTATTGGCAGCTATGTCCCCATCACTGAACCAGAAGAGGCAGAGGAGCTTGGGCAACAGAGCCAGAGTAGATATGAGGTCAGCCACCATCAGCAAGGCTAGGAGCCGGTACATTGGTGTGCGAAATGTGGGCTCTGTGGCCACCAGAAAGAGGATAGCACCATTGCCAATGAGGATAGCCAAGAACATGGAGGAGAAAGGAAGAGATAAACACAAGTGCCATGACTCTAAGCCTGGTATGCCCATCAAAGTGAAGGTCAGGATGCTGGAATGGTTGAAGGTTAGCATCGTAGATACTGTTGATGGTTGTTAAATGAAACTTAGACACCTGTCAATGAGACATGAATGGTGGGTTGTTTTTACCAGTTTCGCTTTTTCTGACTTGCTGAGAAGGGAAAGATGGAAAAATATCTCTTTGGAAACATGGAGTCTGCATCTGACTTCAGATCTATCTCTAAACACCTATATTATCTTCACACTCATTTCTTTGTGAGCTGAGCCTCAGGCTTCTTTTCTGGATAGAGGACGTTGTAGTGGCCTTTACTCTTACCTGCCCCAGTTTAGCAAATCTATACTTTAAACAATTTTTCTGTATTTCTGAGTAGGAAAAAGAGAAAACATTTTTATTGATTAAATGATAAAAATTTTTGATACAAGATCCATGATCATATCATTGAGAAGCTTCCCAATTAGAGAAGAAACATATTTACTCTCTCCTTCTTGCAGGAGGGCTGAGCTGTTGGGGGAAATTTCCCTTGAGTTTCATTGCTATTATGTATTGTCCATCTTTCAGAAATCCACTCTATGGTTATGATCTTGTTTCTCCTTCTGGGTTCCTCTATTTTTCAGACAACATGTGAAAAATATATTGTTCAAATAAGAATACTCTTAGATGGTTGCTTCCCACTTGATGGACAGTCCTTTGAAAATTTCCTTTTGCATGAATTGTGCATTTTTCTTCATTTACAACTGGCCCTCATTCATATATAGATTGAGTTGTGTTTAACCATGAGGCATTTACTTCAAATTAGCCCACTGTCTTCTTTCTTTCTTCAGTTTCTATTATGAATTAGCAGAATTTCTCTTTCCTGCCAAAGACCTTCAATAGACACTCTAAGCAGTAAAATAAGAGCCACTTCTACAAATACCTGCCTGTGCTGTATCTATTTTTTTCATCTCCCATATTGTCCATTTCATCTATTTTTTAGGTTATGCAAATCCAATTTGTGCCTATAGCCACTACTCATAGTACCACATTTTAGGGAACTTAATATTATCATGTAAAATGATATTAAGAAAGTCTCTGAAGCAGTTGCACTAATGGAGATGATTTGTGATTCCTATAAGAAGCAGGTATGCATATATTTGCATTATGGTGGAAATTTGTATTAAACGTAGGCTTCTAAGAGGAAGTTATTTAAAAAAATAGTTTATTTTGAGAGAGAGAGAGAGAGAGAGAGAGAGAGAGCTAGAGAGAGAAAGTATGGGCCAGGGAGAGGGGCAGAGGGAGAGAGAGAGAAAATATTAAGCAGGATCCATGCTCAGTGCAGAGCTCGATGCAGGGCTCTATCCCATGACCCTGTGATCATCATCTGAGCCCAAATCAAGAGTCAACACTCAACCGACTGAACCATCTAGGCTCCCCAGAAGCTAATTTTTATAATAGAGGTATGTGTGGGGAGGAAGGCAACTGGGACCAATAACCCAAAATAAAGAATCTTTGCTCAGATAAAGTTAACACTGTCACTAGCATTTTGTAGAATATGCTAGATGGAATAGTCCTTTTGGGAAAGTAGTGATACAAGTTGCACTTTAAAGGGAGTTTGCTCTCTTGCCTGTGTAAACACTGACAACAGCTAGCTCTGATACAATCAGGCAACATCCCAGCTGGAATTTGCTGAAGAGGATCTGTAGGTCCTGTCCAATACAAGGAGAGCTTAAGATGAAAACAGAGACATTTGTCTAGTCATAAGACTAGGAGCTTCTTATTTAGAAGTTCATTGTAGAGCATACACCCTGAGAATTGTTTGTGTCACTAAGTAATACTATCAAAGGATGTCATTTTTATTACACAATTCAGGGAAAATGCCCGGATATTTAGGTACACCTTTAGAACATATGATTCCAGAAATGCATGTCTCAGGTTATCTGGAGCATTACTGAAATGCATTCTGTACTTCAGCTCTGTACCACACACCAGGACAGGACCCTAAGGACTTACCTACATGTAGCAGGAACACAATTAAATTTGTTTATACTAAAAATTTCATGCATGATTCAAAACCTATAGGCATGCCTCATTCTAGTTCGCATTCTAGAATTTGAGTTCATTCATTATTATTACTCCTGTTTTTACATAATCAAATTTATACAATTTTCATACAATTTATACAATTCTTGTTTTCATAAATTAGTTTATATGAACCAATACAAAAGATTAAAGATTTCCTTTGCTTTTCATATAGGTATCTGACCCTAACTGACTACTACAGTTAAAATTTTTATGATCTGACAGTTAAAACTCAGAGAACAGCACCCTTTACAAATTATTCTTAGTCATATTTAATTCAATTAAAATGTGACACTCAAAGTCAATTTGTTAAATTTGCTACAAAAAGATTACACACAATTTATGTTGCTATATTCTTCCACATTCTTGAAATTTGACTAGGTTTGGTTTTCCAAGTATTCAAAAGAGAGAATAACTGATAGGGCATTAACTAGTGTCTATGTATTCCAGAGCTAATAAGACCCAGAGGCAGAATGGGAATGGAAATATGAAGAGAGAGATGGGAGGCACTATTAAAGAGACAGAAAAATCTGAGGCACCTGGGTGGCTCAGTTGGTTGACCTTCTAACTCTTGATTTCAGCTCATGTCATGATCTCACAGTTTGTGGGATCAAGCCCTGTGCAGAGCTCTGTGCTGATGGCCCAGAGCCTGTTTGGGATTCTCTCTTTCCCTTTCTCTTTGCCTCTCCTCCACTCTCTCTTTCTCCCTCTCTCTCAAAATAAACATTAAAACAATAAATTAGATCTAAACGAAATAATTAAATTCTATCTGAACACCCATTTTCCCCTCGGATACCTTCAGAACAAGTCTCATTATAGCTCTCATCCTTGTTTACTGTTGCCATCTTAAGGCAACTTAGCCTGCCTTGTCAGCCCTTATCATCAGAATTTCAATCACCAAATAGTTATGAAATCTCCTAATTATATTCAGTTCCCACCTACCCATCACTTCCCAAATTGTCATACTGTACTTTTTGGAATTTATAGATTGTTGTCAAAAAATTTCTTTTCATTGAAAATTCACTTTAGTTTCTTCCTCTAACAGAAACCAGACTATGTTCTGAGCATATTGTATTCTGTGCAACCACATCAAATGGAAGATGTTTCTTTTTTTTTTAATTTTTATGCTTTTTATTTATTTTTGAGAGACAGAGACAGTGCGAGCAGTGGAGGGTCAGAAAGAGAGGGAGATACAGAATCTGAAGCAGGCTCCAGGCTGTGAGCTAGCTGTCAGCACAGAGCCCAATGCGGGGCTCGAACTCATGAACTGTGAGATCATGACCTGAGCTGAAGCTAGACACTTAACTGACTGAGCCACCCAGGCGCTCCTTAAGATGTTTCCATTTGTTGCTCACAGACATTTTAGAGTCTAAAATTGAGGAATGTGTTAGAGGCCTAATACTCTTTATTGTACTTTCCAGATCTTTATCTTTCCACCTGGCAAACACAGGACCTTTGAAATTCAGGCTGTCAGATCATGCTGCCTTTCCCTACTCTCTTAGCAATTACCTATTATACCTTCAGCCTCCTTCCCTATCAAGTTATGTTTTTGTATCTTTCTTACTGCCTGTTCCTCTGTTACTACTTCTGCCATAATGTTTGTCTATAATTAGTTCATATAGATAAGCTGATAAAAAGCTTAGTCTTTTATTTCTTGACCTCAATTACCAATGGTCTTTTTGTCTACTTCAGCCATTCACAGTATCAGAAATAGAGCACTAGAATAGCCATCTTTAATATTTTTTTTGAGAGAGAGAGAGAGAGAGAGAGAGAGAGAGAGAGAGAGAGAGCAAGCAGGGGAGGGGCAGAGAGAGAGGGAGAAGGAGAGAATCCTAAGTATGCTCTATGCTCAGAATACAGCCTGACACAGGGCTCGATCCCATGACCCTAAGATCATGACCTGAGCTACACTCAAGAGTCCGACACTTAACCAACTGAGAGACCCAGCTGCCATCCTTTTAAATAGCCATCTTTAAAATCTTGTTCCAAGGATCCATTCTCTTATACTTAAGCTTACATTTCTCCTGTTGACCCTCCCCAGTACCTTCCAATTCTATAATTCCCTGATATAAGGCTTTCTAGTGCATCAATGCTACCATGTTTTCCTACTGCCACCTTACCTCCTCACAGGTTAGAAAATATATTCCATCAGTGTAATCACTTCTTTGTGCTTATATTCCACATCTTCTTTCTTATTCCCCTAACTGTATTAATATAATAAAGGACCAATCCTTGTTAAATCCAACTTGGTTTTATATCTATACCTGAGCAACTGAACATAACTTCCAAAAAACATGCATCATCATCACTGATTCTGGTTTACACAGTCCTTAGGTGAGTTCTCAGTATAGCCAGGCAACCATAACATATTTCTATTCATACTTCATCCTGTTAGACATTTTACAACTTTTCTTGTTATCTCCCAATATGCATACTTCCTTCCTCAAAATTCAGAAGGTGATCTTTCTTTTTAATAAGAAAAACAAGAAGCCCAAAGATACTTTATTCATTTTCCCGCCACAAAATAGCACTTACCGCATTGGTACTTACCGCATTGGTACTTACCGCATTGGTGCCCATACATTGTACCTTCCTATTACAATAGATGCTCTCCTCGTTCCTATTTAAAGTTTACTCATCTTCTGATGGAATCACACTTCCTTTCCTTCATGCAAAAACCTGTTCCTGCAATTGTACTACTCTATTGGCCAGTGGATTTTCCCTTTTTCTGTGACACTTCTGACTATTCTCATGTACACCACAACCATTCTAGCCCCTACACATTTTGTTTTCATTTGGACTACTAAAATAACCTACTCACTGGTCTTTCTGCTTCTCTTTCATCTACATATTATTTATTGCCTAATAAATCACTTAATAGAGTGGCCTTATTATCTTTAAAAACTTAAATAACATAATAGTATAATTCTCAATAGCTTCCTATTGTATAAGGAGTAAAATCAAGTCTTTGCCATGGTGGACAAGGCACTCTGAAGTACTCCAATCATGAATATTCATGACACTCATGATATACAAAGTATCCTTCAGCCTTATCTCACCTCTTCAGCTTCAAGCTTCTATCTCTCTCCGTTTGCTCACTTCACTCTTGGCCATTTTTCCCTATTTTAAGCACGCTAAGTTTGTTCCTGCCTTAAAGTGTTTCCATCTCCTCACACACCTTCAAATGATCCACTTCCTAACTTTACGTGAATCTGTGAAAATATAATTGCTTCTTAAGCTTCTATTTTTCACCATACTAAACCACATACCATCTGCTGAAACAGTCATTTTTTTCTTTCTCCCCCTGATATCTTCATATTTCTTAGTCAAAAGAGTAGTTCACAGTCTTAGCTGCATATTAGAAACATTTGAGGAGTTTTAAATTTTCTGATATTTAGAAAACTTTTCAAACTTTCAACAAGCTTTTAAAATACAGATGGCTGAGTTTCATCATATTTAAGGTATATTTAAGTAATAGTGAGAGATTCACTGTGACTTTTCTGTCAAGGACATGGAATTCTGGAGATAATGTCAGAAGTGGATCCATGAGTGATGATTCCTTTGCCTAAAATGCTTCCACATTCCTTTCTTCTTTTCTTGACAAAACTTCTATCCTCACTTTTCTGTCTTCCTTCAAATCATGGATCTGCCTATGTCTGTGTTGATTGCATAGCACTTCAGCTAACTTTCCTTTCTTTAAGCAATTCCTATCATTTAACTTGCATTTATTAAGTACTCACTATGAGTCAGGATTTGTATATCAACGCTATTTTGTCATATCTGACAATGTTTCTGCATTGTTTCAAAACCATTAATTCTTGAATCTTTACTCCCTCATCCTCCACATCCTCTGTAAACCTGCTCAGTTTGCAGAAATGAGGCATTATTTTCAGGGTATCTGAGGTAGAGGTTGCTGTGTGACTAACAAATTAATGCCAGTTAAATAAAATTAGTGGGGGCTACAGATAGAAGGCATTTAGGGAAAATAATCCAACTGAAAAAAGAGATAGGGATAGTTTTAATGATTAAAATTAACTTACCTAGAAATCTTCTACTACATTCCTCTTATCCCTCTTCTCTTCTGATAACCAGAGCCTTGTTATTTGAGGTCAAAAATTAAATCTGCCTATTTCATGTTTTATGACACATTATTTTTCTTTTTTTGCTGAGCTGATTTTAGCTCCTGGACAGGGGATCCCTGCCCACCCTGGCTCTCCTCATGAAATCATTCCCAGGACAAACATACAAGATTTCTTGTTGCAGTGGACCAAAACTCTTACACTATATAAGGGAAATTTTGAACTCCATGATTTCATCACCCCAAACTCAAGGCACAAATTTGACTCTCCATAAGTCAAGGAAATAGGAAAAGGAAAAAGAAATAGATCATTAGGGGATCCCACTGGGCCTGATACTTGAAGAACAGGGCCTGAAGAGTGGTTCTCAGAGGAAAAGGGACAATTTTGACCACTCCCACTTTTTATGTAATGATGATGTTATGTGACTTCCCTCTATTTGGTATTTGCCTATAGATATAACTTTAACCCTGTCATGGGGAGCTTTGGATAAAGTCATGCCTCAACTAGATAATAGTCTATACTCCTCATGCAAAAACAATTACTGCTGCTTTTGAGGAAACCCAGGTACCTCTGTGACATTATAAGGGGAGCACAAAGTACTGATTTAGCCAATAATAATTTACTATCAAAAGAGAATAGGGGTGCCTAGATGGCTCAGTTGGTTAAGCATCCAACTTCAGCTCAGGTCATCATCTCACTGTCTATGAGTTTGAGCTCTGCGTTGGCCTCTGTGCTAACAGCTCAGAGCCAAGAGCCTGGTTGGGATTCTGTTCTCCCTCTCTCTCTGCCCTTCCACTAATCACACATGTGCACTCTCTTTCTCTCTCTCTCACTCACTATCACTCTCTCAAAAATAAACATTAAAAAAAAAGAATAAAATTCTCTAAATAAACACTACCTTTGGAAGACACAAAGAAGGTCATTTTGTATACAAATGCCTCTGTAATGAATTTCTCTGTTTAACTACTATTGAAAAGGATATAACAGGGGTACCTGGGTGGCTCAGTCAGTTAAGTGTCTGACTTTGGCTCAAGTCATTATCTCCTAGTTTAGAGGTCAAGCCCCACGTCCAGCTCTGTGCTGACAGCTTGGAGCCTGGAGCCTGCTTCAGATTCTGTGTCTCCCTCCCTCTCAGCCCCTCCCCGGTTCATACTCTGTCTTTTCCAGCCTCTCAAAAATAAAGATATGTCAGAAAAAAAAAATTTAAATAAATATAGCAGTTCTTTTCAAACTTTCAACAAGCTTTTAAAATACAGATGGCTGAGTTTCATCACTATTTCTGACTCAGTGGATCCAGGGTGGGACCCAAAAATTCACATGTCTAAAAAGTCCCCAGGTGATATTGATACTACTGTTCTGAGAACCTCACCTTAAGAAGAATTGAGTTAATATATGGTCAGTTGTGTTCCAGTTATCTGATAACACATTCATGGCTAGTTGTGGCTGATCATAGATTTTGTTGCAAACTCTCCAGATTTCACATTTTAAAAATGTAAGTCTTCACATTTATTTAGTTGTGTTTCTTCCCACTTCTGTCAAAATAGGAAGAGCTTTTGGAGATGCCCCTACCCTAAAAAGTTCAAGATTACTTAGAAAATTAGATTTTGCAATTAAACTATCTTTTTTTTTGATAAAGATGCTAAGTAATACTGGTTTTCATTTTGAGATGGTGAAGGCATAGTTGTAATTCTTGGTGGAAATCTAGAAGGTATGGAGAAAATGTTGCTCTTTTTATATTAATGTGTACTTAACTCTGGAGTAGTGATTCTATCTCTCTCAAACCCAACATTACTTTAAACAATTCTTAATTATGAAATTACCTGCATAGTACACATAAAAGAACTAAAACCTATATAATATCCCAACTGTAATGCAACAGATAAAAAAATAATTTGCAATAGATGTAACAATTGTATATATATTATGTGACACATACATATATGATAAGTATATGTATAATACACACGTGTGTATAATCCATTATATGTAATAAAGACAAATAGGATGTCTTTTAGTATGTAATATTCAAGCATAACAAAAAATAGAAATCTAGTGAAGTTAGAAATTACTCTCTATAAATAGGAGAGTTGGGTGAGGGAGAAAAATAATTTTCCCTTCATCCTACTGGGTTCTTGGCAGAGCCATCCCTGAAATAAAAAGATTAACATGAGAAAAACAGAAGTTTGGTAATATGTATGTCTCCTGTCCACATGGGAAACTTCGAGAAAACTGAGTAACTGCCTGAAATGGCCCAAACCATCCACTGTCTTAAAATAATATCTCCAACTAAAGACAAAAGGTGCTGGGAGGAAAAGGAGAAGATATTGTGGGAGGTTATTAGGGGAAGCACAGTAAACAAAGGTAAGTTTTTGTTTCTTATTTAAAACATTTATTTTGAGAGACATAGAAACAGCACAAGCAGGGGGAGGGGCAGAGAGAGAGAGGGAGAAATAATACCAAGCAGACTCTGTGCTGACAGCTCTTTGCAGGGCTCCAACTCACAAAACTGTAAGATCATGACCTGAGCAGAAACCAAGAGTCGGATGCTTAAGTGACTAAGACACCCAGGCACCCCAAGATTTTTTGTTTTTTAAGTAAACAAAGTTTGGTGCTCAAACTCATAACCCCATGATCAAGTGTCACATGCTCTACTGACTGAGCCAGCCAGGGGCTCCAAAAAAGGTACAGTTTTTAATAGACATTTAAATCATTATCTTCTCCACTGATAAGAACTTCTAGTGATTGGGAGTGGCAAGATGGCAGAGAAGTAGGGAGCTCTGTAATCTCCACCTGCCTGCAACTATCAAACTGAGAAAGACAAAAGCCATTATATTCTGATCTCCAAGAAGGGAAGGTGCGCAAACAGAGTCCTTATAGATGACAGCCTCATGGATGCCTGAGTGAGTGTGAACTGGGACCACATATGCTGAGGGGAAGGAGTGCCCAAAATGGTGGCACTGGGCTGCAGAGGGCCATGTGTGCAGAAGCACCACAGGACCATGGAGGGCCGCGCACAGATTGGCCATGCAAAGCAGTATGTGGCATGGCCATTTGGAGCCACACGCCAAACAGTGGTGTAGAGTGGCAGAGAGCCAAGGGGAATTGAAAGAGAGACTGAAAATGCTCATAGAGTGAAGGCTGGAGAGGGAGAGATTTCGGCCTGGGACAGAGACACACCATCCCATATATAGCCGCTGGGCATGGGGAGAGAAATTCTTCCCCCTCAGCAGGCTTGTTCTCCATTGGGCTCTGCAGCTTGGTGACTCCAGGGAGAACCAGGGAAAAGCTGGCTCCTCAATCCCCTTACTCAATCCCAGCTAGAAAGCCACCCATCTTTGGGAAGACATTTCATTTCATTTCATCTGGAGAACAGCATTAAAGTGCACGGACTAGAATTTGGAAAAGTTGTGGAGCTTAGGGAAAAAAAATTGGCCCGCCCTTGGCACAGGGAGATCAGACGTAAAAAAGTGACATGCAACACGTGGTCTGAGAAGGGCTTGGGGCACTGCCATTCTTCTCCCCACAACCCCTAAGGCACGGCCTTGGAGAGCAGCCCCTGAGACCTGACCTACCTACACCAAATAACACCCATCCTTGCTATAGAGCTGCTTAAAAAAAAAAAAAAACTTTTATATTTTTTATCTTTTATTTCTTTTCTTTTTTCCATCATTTCTCCATTCCCCACCTGGAGTCTGGGAAAGACATTTATACATTGCAGTGATTATATCAGTTTCTGCCATCCAGATATATTTTTCCTTATCTCATTCTTGTCTCTCCCCTCTGCAGGTTTTACACTCTCAGACTGTCCTTTGTCATTTCTGTTCCTCCTTCTTTTTCTCTTTTCTTTTCGTTTCTTATTTTATTTCCCCTTTTGGCTTGCTTATTTATTTGATTTGGCTGTGCTTTGGCATGCTTTTGTTCCCTGTGTGTTTGTCTATCTGTTGTTCTTTTCAGGGCTACCTCAAGAAACAAGCCAAAGGACACATGGTGGAGAGTCCCAAATACCATTGAGCAGAGAAATAAAACAATCAAAGGCACAACAAGAGAAACTGAGAGACACCATTAAAAGAACACTTCCTGAAATGACAGGTCCTGGACAGTCAATGAGGCTCCTTTAATAGAGCAATATTAACAGTGCACAGTGCATAAAGAGCTTTTAAAACTGACAAGAGACAGAAAGCTAGCCAAAATGAAAACAAAAGAACTCTCCTCTAAAGAAATTCCAGGAAGAAATCACAGCCACATAACTGCTCAAAACAGACATAAGCAACATAACTGAACAAGAATTTAAAACAATTGTCATAAAATTAATCGCTGGGCTTGAAAAAACCATTAGAGAAGCTATTGATGCACAGACTAGGGACCTACAAAATAGCTGTGATGAGTTTAAAAAGGCTATAAATGAGGTGCATAATAAAATGGAGGCAGCCACTGAACAGATTGAAGAGGCAGAGAGGAGAATAGGTGAATTAGAAGACAGTTATAGAAAAAGAGGAAGCCAAGAAAAAGAGAGAGAAATTTATACAGGAGCAGAAAAGGAGAATTCGAGACCTGAGTGATACAATCAAACAGAACAATATCTGTATCATAGGAGTTCCTGAAGAGGAAGAAAGATAAAAAGGTCCTGAATGGGTGCTTGATCAAATTATAGCCGAGAACTTCCCCAATCTGGGGAAGGAAATAGCCATTGAAATCCAAGAGGCATAGAGAACTCCCTTCAGACTTAACGTGAATTGACCTTCAGTATGACATATCATAGTAAAACTGGCAAGATATAAAGATAAAGAGAGAATTCTGAAAGCAGCCAGGGATAAAAGATCCCTAACATACAAAGGGAAACCTATCAGAGCGGTTACAGACCTATCTACTGAAACTTGGCAGGATAGAAAGGAATGGCAGGAAATCTTCAATGTGATGAACAGGAAAAATATGTAGCCAAGAATCCTTTCTCCAGTGAGCCTATCATTCAAAATAGGAGAGATAAAGGTTTTCCCAAATAAACAAAAATGGAGAGAATTCATCACCACCAAACCAGCCCTACAATTAATCCTAAGAGGGACTCTATGAGGGAAATGTAGAAAGGAATATAAGGAACCAGAGACATCACTACAAACATGAACTTTATAGGGAACACAATCTAAACCCACATTTTTCAATAATAACACTAAATGAAAATGGACTGAATGCTCTAATCAAATGATACCAGTAGCAGAATGGATATAAAAACATAAGCCATCTATTTTCTGTCTATAAGAGACTCATCTTAAACTTGAAGACACCTTCAGGTTGAAAGTAAGGGGATGGAGAAATATCTATCATGCAACTGGAAGTCAAAAGAAGCCGGAATAGCCATTCTTATATCAGACAAACCAGACTTTAAAGTAAAGGCAGTAACAAAATATGAAGAAGGACATTATATAATAATTACAGGGTCTCTCCATCAAGAAGAGCTAATAATTATAAACATATATGTGCTGAATCTGGGAGCACCCAAATACATAAAACAACTAATCATAAACAGAAACAATCTTATTGATAAGAATGTAATTGTTGACGGGAATTTTAATACTCCACTGACAGCAATGCATAAGTCAACCAGACAGAAAATCACTAAAAAAATAATGAACCTGAATGGCACTTTGGAACAGATGGAATTAATAGATATATTTAAAACTCTGCATCCTGAAGCTAGGGAATACACTTTCTTCATGAGTGCACATGGCACATTCTCCAAGATAGATATTGGATCATAAAACAGCCCTCCATGAATACAAACTAATTGAGATCATATCATGCACACTTTCATATTATAATGCTACAAACCTTGAAATCAGTCACAGGAAAATGTCTAGAAAATCTCAAAAAATGTGGAGGTTAAAAACCACCTACTAAAAAATGATTGGGTCAATCAGACAATTAGAGACGAAATTAAAAAATATATGGAAACAAATGAAAATGAAAATACAACATTCCAAACTCTCTGGGATGAGGTAAAGGCAGTCCTAAGAGGAAAGTATATAGCAATCCAGGCCTATTACAACAAACTAGAAAAAGTGCAAATTCAAAATCTAACAGTGCACCTAAGGAAACTAGAAAGGGAGTAGCACGAGTACCCCAAACCCAGTAGAAGAGAAATAGTAAAGATCAAGACAGAAATAAACACTACAGACTCAAAAAAACCCCCAATAATCGAACAGATCAATGAAACCAAGAGTTTCTTTTTTAAAAAAAATAAACAAAATTGATAAACCTCTAGCCAGGCTCCTTGGAAAGAAAAGAGAGACGACCCAAATAGATGAAATTATGAATAAAAATTGATCTATTACAACTGATCTCTCAGAAATACAAGCAATCATCAGATATTACTATGAACAATTATATATCAACAAACTGGACCACCTAGAAGAAATGGACAAATTCTTAAACACACATGCACTACCAAAAATCAAACAGGAAGAAATAGAAAATCTGAACAGACCCATAACCAGTGAAGAAATTGAATCAGTTATTAAAAATCTCCCAATGAACAAGAGCCCAGAGCTGGATGGCTTCCCAGGGGAATTCTACCAGACATTTGAATCAGAATTAACACCCATTCTTCTCAAGCTATTAAAAAAAAAAAGAAAGAAAGAAAGAAAGAAAGAAAGAAAGAAAGAAAGAAAGAAAGAAAGAAAGAAAACTTCTGAACTCGTTCTATGAAGCCAGCATCACTTTGATTCCCAAACCAGACAGAGACCCAACAAAAAAGGGAACTACAGGCCAATATTCTTAATGAATACAGATGCAAAAATACTCAACAAGATACTAACAAATTGAATTCAACAACATATAAAGAAAATTATCCATCATGATCAAGTGGGATTAATCCCTGGGTTACATGGCTGGTTCAATATTCACATTTTTGACTGCCTACTACATAAACCATTGAGTTTTGGGTTGCTTTGTTATGATCATTATCATGACAAAAGATATTTAATGGTAATATACTTTGTTTAGGATTTAAATTTTGGCCTAGATCAAGAGAATTTTATAGTTTCTCACTGTGTAGAACTTCATCATCTCTTTCTTTCCATTAAATGGCAAAAGCGCACAGTCCTCTTTTTCCACTGAGACTCAACCAATGACATAATTTTAGCATATTTTCTTCTCATACACTTTGTTTCTTCAATAATTATGAACTGAGCTATTGAAATGTATTGTCTGGCTTTCTGTGTTTAAACATAGA
Organism: Suricata suricatta; assembly: GCF_006229205.1. Classification (NCBI taxonomy): domain Eukaryota; kingdom Metazoa; phylum Chordata; class Mammalia; order Carnivora; family Herpestidae; genus Suricata; species Suricata suricatta. The sequence goes on from NC_043710.1 coordinate 52,596,367, forward strand.
AGTCTTACTGTATAACCTTTTTCATGTAGCATTTTGCATAATGTAGCTCTGTATTTTATTTGTTATATATTACTCCATCCAGTAGTATTTTTGGATAAATTAGAATGAAATTTTGCCATTTGCAACAATATGGATGGAACTGAAGGGTATTATGGTAAGTGAAATAAGTTAAAGAAAGACAAATACCATATGATTACACTCATATATGGAATTTGAGAAACTTAACAGATGAACATAGAGGAAGAGAAGGAAAAATAAGATAAGATAAAAACAGAGAGGAAGGCAAACCATAAGAGGCTCTTAAATAAAGAGAACAAACTGAGAGTTTATGGGGGTTGGGGGATGGTGGGTGGGTTAAATGGGTGACAGGCATTAAGGAGGACACTTTTTGGGATATACACTGGGTGTCATATGTAAGACATGAATCACTGGGTTCCACTCCTGAAGTCAACACTACACTGTATGTTAACTAATTTGAGAATTAAAGGATGGAATATTATATATTCCATCCTTTTAAAGTAATGCAATTGCTCCAAATTTTCATGTGAATGTTTTAACTTTTTCTATCACATATAAGAAATATACATTTTATACCTCCTTTTACAAGAGGTTTTCTCCATTAGTATCCTAATTGATCTGCCATAGTATGCCTTTTGTGATAATAAATGAGTTACAAGTATGGCAAGCTATTGATCACCTTAGCCATAATGGCAGCTGGGAATTGGAAGAGGTAGGAGTAGGGTGGGAATGAAAGTGGGGTGAGGGTTGGGGTAGGAGTGAGGAGGTTAGGTGTGGGTGCTGAGGTAGGAATAGAACACTGTTGTGGGCAGCCTCCAATTAGGAGGAGCCTCGTTCCTTTAAACCAAAGTGCCATAACTTTTTTCCTTGAAATTCTTTGGTATTATAATGTTGAAATATCCTATAATATAATATGTTTAAAAAAAACAGTTGCTTTACTCAAGTATATGCATACTTTCACCTTTACTACATATTGTTAAATTTGTAGTAACATTACTGTTATTTTACACATCCATACACAACATTTGAGAGTGTTTATTTCCCTGTACTCTTACTAGCACTTGGTGTGGCTTAGTTTTACTATTCTGACGCATATGAAGTGGTATCTACTTATTATTTACAGTTACATTTTCCTCCTAAACTTATTAACTACATTAACTTCCTTTTTGTGTATTTTTCCTATTTTCTTAAATGGTTATTAATCTCTAAAATTGATTTAGAGTTATATTTATTTTTTAAGTTTATGTACTTATTTTGAGAGAGAGAGAGAGAAGAGCAAGAGTGAGCAGGAGAAGGGCAGAAAGAGAGGGAGGGAGAGAATATCAAACAGGCTCCTTATTGTCAGCAGAGAGCCTAATGCAGGGCCCAGTGCCACAACTGTGAGATCATAACCTGAGCTGATATCAAGAGTCAGATGCTCTGGTACATTCTCCAAGATATATCACATACTGAGTCACAAAGCAGCCCTCAATAAATAAAAAATAAGTGAAATCATACTATGCACACTTGCAGATCACAATGTTATGAAACTTGAAATCAACCACAGGAAAAGGTGTGGAAAGCCTCCAAAATCATGGAGGTTAAAGAACACCCTACTAAAGAATGAATGGGCCAGCCAGATTATTAGAGAAGAAATTTAAAAATACATGGAAACAAATGAAAATGAAAATTACAACAAGCTAAACTTTTGGGGATGCAGCAAAGGCAGCCATATGAGGAAAATACATTGCAATCAGGCTTATTTCAACAAACTAGGAAATGCACAAATACAAAATCTAACAGTGCACCTAAAGGAACTAGAATCAGAGTAGCAAGAACACCCTAAATCCAGCAGAAGAAGAGAAATAATAAAGATTAGGGCAGAAATAAATAATATAGACTCCCAAAAAAACCAGTTGAACAGATCAGTGAAACCAAGAGTTGCTTTTTTGAAAAAATAAACAAAACTGATAGCCAGGCTTCTCAAAAAGAAAAGAGAGAGCACCCAAATATATAAAATCGTTAATGAAAATGGATTTATTACAATCAATCCCTTAGAAACACAAGCAATGATCAGGGATTATTATGAAAAATTATATGCCAACAAACTGGACCACCTAGAAGAAATGGACGAATTCCTAAACACAAACACACTACCAAAATTCAAACAGGAAAAGATAGAAAATCTGAACAGACCCATAACTAGTCAAGAAATTGAATCAATTATCAAATCTCCCAACAAATAAGAGATCTTGGCCAGATGGCTCCTCTGGTTAATTCTACCAGACATTTGAATCAGAGTTAATACCCATTTTTCTCAAGCTATCCAAAAAAAAAAAAAAAAGAGAGAAATGAAAGGAAAACTTCTGGACTCATTTTACAAAGCCAGCATCACTTTGATTCCCAAACCAGACAGAGAATTAGCAAAAAAAAAAAAAAAAAAAAAAAAAAAAAAAAGAGAGAGAGAGAGAGAGAGAGAGAGAGAGAGAGAGAACTATAGGCCAATATCCCTGATGAATATGGATGCAAAAATCCTCAACAAGATACTAGCAATTCAAATTCAACAACATATAAAAAGAATTATCATCCACCATGACCAAGTGGGATTCATTCCTCGGTTACAGGGCTGGTTCAATATTTGCAAATCCATCAATGTGATACATCACATTAACAAAAGAAGAGATAAAAACCGTATGATCCTGTTGATAGATGCAGAAAACACATTTGACAAAATACAGCGTCCTTTCTAAATAAAAGCCCTCGAGAAAGTCAGGATAGAAGGAACTTACTGAAGCATCATAAAAGCCATTTATGAAAAGCCCACACCTAATATAATCCTCAATGGGGAAAAACTGACAGCTTTCCCACTAGATCAGGGACACGACAAGGATGTCCACCTCACCACTGTTGTTTAACATGGTGCTGAAAGTCCTAGTATCAGCAATAAGAAAACAAAAGGAAATAAAAGGCATCAGAACTAGAAAACTAGTCAAACTTTCACTTTTCACAGATGACATGATACTCTACATGGAAAATCTGGCAGATTCTACCAGAAGCCTTCTAGAACTGGTCGAAGAATTCAGTAAAGTTGCAGGGTACAAAATCAATGTACAGATGTGAGTTCTTTGTGTGAAATCTTTCGTTTATGCATGTGAGAGGGTTTTCGTCTTTTTAATATTTTTACATTGTAGTAAAAAATAAATAAATAAACCTTTATTGTCTTATGGAAAAAAATATCACTTCCTGTCAAAGCAAAAAAAAAAAAAACCAAAATAAATGTACAGAAATTGGTTGCATTTGTATATACCAATAATGAAGCAGCGGAAAGAGAAATCAAGAAGCTGATCCCATTCACGATTGCACAAAAAAACCATAAAATACTTAGGAATATACCTAACAAAAGACGTAAAAGACCTGTACGATGACAATTACAGCAAACTTATGAAGGAAATTGAAGAAGACACAAAGAAATGGAAAATTATTCCATGCTCATGGATCAGAAGAATAAACATTGTTAAAACATCATTATTACCCAAGCAATCTACACATTTAATGCAATCCAAATAAAAATTGCACCAACATTCTTCTCAAAACTAGAACAAACATTCATATGGAACCACCAAAAACCCAGTTGGCCAAAGCAATATTGAAGAAGAAAACCAAAATGGGAGGCATCACAATCCCAGACTTTAGCCTCTACTACAAAGGTGTCATCATCAAGACAGTATGGTATTGGCACAAAAACAGACACATAGACCAATGGAATAGAGAGCCCAGAATTAGACCCACAAATGTATGGCCAATTAATCTTTGACAAAGCAGGAAAAGAGTATCCAATGGAAAAAGACAGCCTCTTTTTAACAGGTTGGGCTGGGAGAACTGGACAGCAACATGCAGAAGAATGAAACTAGACCACTTTCTTACACCACTCACAAAAATAAACTCAAAATGGATGAAGGATCTCCATATGAGACAGGAAACCATCAAAACCCTAGAGGAGAAAGCAGGAAATAGCCTTCTCAACCTCAACTGCAGCAATTTCCTACTCAACACATCCCCAAAGGCAAGGGAATCAAGAACAAAAATGAACTATTGGGACCTCATCAAGATAAATGGCTTCTGCACTGCAAAGGAAACAATCAAGAAAACTAATAGGCAACTGACGGAATGGGAATAGTTGCAAATGACATATTGGACAAAGGGTTAGTTTCCAAAATCCATAAGGAACTCAAAAACTCCACACTCAAAAAAACAAAGAATCCAGTGAAGAAATGGGCAGAAGACATGAATAGACACTTCTCCAAAGAGGACATCCAGCTGGCCAAAAGACAGATGAAACGATGCTCAGTGTCACTCATCATCAGGGAAATACAAATCAAACACAACCACACTGAGATATCATCTCACGCCAGAGTGGCTAAAATGAACAAATCAGGAGACTATAGATACTGGTGAGGATGTGCAGAAACGGGCACTCTCCTACACTTTTGGTGGGAATGTAAACTGGTACTGCCTCTCTGAAAAACAGTGTTGACATGCCTCAAAAATTTGGCAATAGAACTCCCTTATGACCCAGCAATAGCACTGCTAGGGATTCGCCCAAGGGATACAGAAGTGCTGATTCATAGGGACACATGTACCCCAAAGGTCATAGCAGCACTGTCAACAATAGCCAAATCATGGAAAGAGCCTACATGCCCATCAATTGAGGAATGGATCAAGAAGATGTGGTTTATATATACAATGGAATACTACATGGCAATGAGAAAGTATGAAATCTGGCCATTCATAGCAAAGTGGATGGAACTCGAAGGTGTCATGCTAAGTAAAATAAATCAGGCAGAGAAGGACAGATACCATATGTTTTTACTCATAAGTGGAACAGGAGAAACTTAACAGAGGACCTTGGGGGAGGGGAAGGGGGAAAATAGTTGGGGAGAGGGAGGCAAACCATGAGAGACTCTTGAATACTGAGAAGAAACTGGGGCTGATGTGGGTGGGGGAGAGGGGAAGGGGAGTGATGGGCACGAAGGAGAGCAATTTTGGGGATATGCCCTGGGTGTTATATGGAAACCAACTTGACAATAATGTGTAAAAGAAAAAAAGATTATCCTTCAAAAACCTTCACAACTTTTGCATTTTGATTTTGTTGCAAGCTGTTCTTTAAATAACCAGTCTCACGTAGGACAAAATCACTTCATTTTTGCCTTTAACAAAAATATATTTCTATTCCTTACAGCTTTCTTAATACTCCGACTTTACTACATACAGAGTTGCTTTATTTCCAAGAGCCTTAAGTACATTGAGAAGAATTTTAACTGCTAGAAACCTTAGTCTGCAGTGAAAACTAAGTAGTAATCAGTTGTAAACTCTATGTTATATCAGAATTTTTTTAGATGGCAAACCTATGAATCCATTAGGCACAAAGCATGTTTTTCCACAGTTTCAAATAACCTTAGTTTTTTTTGCAACAAGTCAAAAGTAGACATACATCAAGTAATTAGTGCTTTAGCTTCTTATCTCCTTGATAGCCAATCTCAACTTATCATGCCATCAAAACTTTAATGTTTTAGGTCATCAAGGAAATTCAAAGCTATCCTAACGATGACCCATGAAAACGATAAGACAGACCAAATTAAGCATCACTTTAAGTCATCCTTTTGTTAACAAGTTGGAACAGACATAACATGAGCTTATTTGACCTTCAGCAAATCTAGGGAGAATACATGTTGGTTTGTTTTTTATGTGGATAGCCATTTCCTATCTCAAGCCAGCAAGTTTAAATTAACTTAATCATTGAATATGGTTTACTTGAGTCCAGGAAGGAGACTATGTTCCCCATGGTTAGTTTTTACCTGGAAAGTTGGTGGGGAAATTTGACTTCTGTGGTTTTCACTCTGCAACATCTAGCGGGGTAGGAGCAGCCTCCTGAGGAGGAGCCTGAGGCATTGAGGAGTCAGTTATCCAGGATCCCCCCTCCCAGGTAGTGCAGAAAATAACTCTAAAACTGGGTGGTTAAGAGAAGGGCTTTGAAGTCACGTGGATTCATGTTCGCATCCCCACAGTTAAGTTATGTAGCCTTAGGCCCTGGGTATGTGGCGGTAACAGCAAGATCTAATTCATAGGATTTTTATGAGTTATATATGTAAGTGGCTGGCACAGAATCAACACTCAACAAGTAGCAGCTATTATCATTATTATTATATTATGCAGTAATGACATAATTACATTATACTAGTATGGAATAATCAAAATTATTTTTGGATTAATGATATGGTTTACAAAAGGCTTTATAGAAATTTCCAAGAAGAAGTTTTCAATATGGTTCCAGCTAAAGCAGCGTCATTGAAATAAGCCAACAGCTTCCCAAGACAGCTGTTCTGCAGGATAGCACTCAGGTGTAACTTATGGGACATCTGGGGGAATAACAATCACCCTCACGCCTTGACAGCAATTCCCCAAAATGGATTTTTGATGTTAACAAGCCTTGGATTAACCTAGTGTTCCACGATTCATAGTTCAGGCAGTTAAAGTGGCTTCTAGCCAGACTTCTCAGATCCTTTAACACGCCAATGTGCTTTGTGCTTCTGTCCTGGAGGGTGACACATGCAGCAGCCTTCCATCTGCTTCGGCCTCCAGATCCTTGTTTCATAGAGCATCTCTCGGACTACTTCTTCTGGAAGATGCTCTTTCAAAGTTACGTCTCAGAGTGCAGCAGGGCAATTAAAATGCTGTCCTCTCATGTAAACACTTTCTTAACCTACAAAGTTCTGGAGAATCCCTGAAGGTTACAGATGGGCCAGCACTTTGGCCTTGCTTCTGCTGTTTTTTCATGGAAAAGGGAGGGTGATAGCTGTGTGTTTTCCACTTGACACAGGGCTAGTGCCTATCTTTAAAATCCTACATGAAGCCAGGTTGTGGAGAAAACACCAAGAGCTTCATTATGCACAGCTCTTACATCCTCATCCCCAGAGCTCCATGAAAGAAGAAATTAGACAGTTGAATTTGACCATATCTTGGGACTTTCATTTTATAGCCTTTTCACTTAAATATCAGGCTTTTGCTCTATGGGACTTAGGATTTTATAACTTTCTGTGATAATTCATTTGTACCAATTTTGTTCTTCCCAGAGATGCCCCTAAGGCACACTAAGCATTCAGCTAGTCCTGTTGATCGACTCTTTCACTACCTCCTTAAACTCTGCTCTGTCCAACCCACCATGAAGGTCATACTAGCTACTGACCAGTTAATAAGGACGGGGGCAATAATGAAATTTCTCCCACAATATGGCAAATTAAAAGCTATAGATATATTTCCATGACTCGATTTATTGTAGGCTATTATTAAAATAAAATACCATAAGGACACCTAGGTGGCTCAATTAAGGATCTAATTCTTAATCTCAGCTCACAGTCTGTGAGATCAAGCCCCGCTCTCGCCCCATGCTGAGCATAAAACCTGCTTGGGATTCCCTCTCTCCTGGTCTCTGCCCCTCCACTGTTGGTGCACTCTCTCTCAAAATAAATAAATAAACAATTAAATAAATACATGCTATAACCAGCCCCCCGAATGAGAGAAAGAAAGAAAGATAGGAGAGAAAGAAAGAACAAAAATAGAGAGGGAAGGAAAGAAAGAAAAAGAAAGAAAAAAAGTAAGAAAATAAGAAAGAAAGAAGAATCATTAGGAAGTCTGGTTCTGCTACTTATTAGCACTCTTATTTCTGGCTTCCCACATAATTCCTTTGAGCCTCCATTTTTCTCATTTGTAAAATCAGGATGATAATAATGCCAGTTTTATAATGTTTTCAAAATCAAATAAAATAATAGATATGGAAGAATTTTTAAACACTATAAAGTACTATATGAGAGCTTCTATTATTATTTATATTTTTCAGCTGGCCTTGACTCAAAACTTGAAATTTCTTTGCCCTTGTAATCTTTTTGTTAAAGAGTTAATCATCTATAAAGAAGCATTTTTTGCCCTTGGGGTAAGTGCCATTTTAAAATACATCAATTTGGGCACCTGGGTGGCTCAGTCAGTTAAGTGTCTGACTCTTTTTTTAAAAAAATAATAGTTTATTGTCAAATTGGTTTCCATATAACACCCAGTGCTTCTCCCCACAAGTGCCCCCCTCCCCCTTTCTCCCTTCCCCTTCAGTCCATGGTTCATTTTCAGTATTCAATAGTCTCTCATGATTTGTATCCCTCTCTCTCCCCAGCTCTCTTTCCCCCTTCCCCTCCCTATGGTCCTCTGTTAGGTTTGTCCTGTTAGACCTCTGAGTGCAAACATATGGTAATGAGGAAGAATGAAATATGGCCATTTGTAGCAAAGTGAATCAACCATGAGGGTGTCATGCTAAGTAAATAAATCAGGCAGAGAAGGACAGATACCATATGTTTGCACTCATAGTGTCTGACTTGATTTCAAGTAAGGTAATGATCTCACGGTTCATGAGATTGAGCCCCACATCAGGCTGTATGCTGACAGTGCGGAGCCTACTTGGGATTCTCTCTCACACCCTTTCTCAGCCCCCCTAACTTGCATGCCCATGTTCTTTCTCTCAAAATAAAGAAACATTTTAAAAAATAATAAATAAAATGTCAACTGAATTTTTCTTAATAATGACACAAAGGTAATTCAAAATGTTGATAGGGAAGAGGGGTTTGGAGAAGGAAAACATTAATTTACATTAGTGAGGGCTTTTTCCATAGTCCCACTTGCATCCAGTGTAGAAACAAAGTCTTTAAAAATAGACTCCACACTTTCTCTGGAGGAAATGGATAATGAAAAAAACATGCAGTGTCTTCTTGATACAATGCTCCACTGTGTTTCTGCTAAGTGAAGTGCCCAGGGCTATGCTGGCAGAATTAATCAGAACCACTGGGATATCACCTAGAGGAGAGAGACAGGATGGGGGAAAGGAAGTGGAAATTATAATGGTAATATCACATACACTCACAAATAATTATCTAATTCTTAATACTCAAAACTAGAATTGTCCATGTGAAGCCCTTAGTTGTACCCTAATGATAATCAGTAGAATTTTTCTTAAAAGTACATTTTTTGCTCAAAATAAGAACAATTAGGTTTCTAAGCACACTCCAGACAAGCTTTTGATTTTCTCTTGGAGACAATGTAATAATGACTAACTGCATTTCTTCATCAGAGGGTTTCTGAATTTCTCATCCCTCTTATCTCTCAGGACACTTGCTTATCTCCTCCAATTTCACATCATTTTTAAATGTTTATAGGTATCGATAAATGTCAAGTGTTTTAAAAGATAGTCATCTTCAGTAGACATTACCTTCAAATAAAAGTGTCCTATCAGAGGATATCAGACTGGATAACTTGCTTTTTCTCCCTGAGTCCATAAATGATATTGCAAAGGAAGATGGTATATCTAGCATAAAAATAAGCACAGGGTCTAGTCCACAGTAACAGACCACCAGTCAAAAAAGGGGATAAATAACAAAGATGATCAAGATGATAAATCCAAAAAGAGGCAGTGACAAGATCCACTAAAGGAGCAACAATAGAAAGAAAAGAACATTCTAAACATTCATTCAGCAAGCATTAATTTATAGTTTCCCAAGTGCTCAATAGTACTGGATGATGAAGATTAGTATCTCTGCAAAACACAAGCTTCCCTGTATCAGCCCATGATCTTCTGTACAATGTAATGGGGATTCTATACCACCTCTCTTCCTTTTGTTTTTTGTAAAGTTCTTAAATGAAAATGCTATCTTGCCAGCCTCTTGACTATCCTCTCCCATTCATCCAATGCCTCTCTTCAATCTGTCTTCCAGCCCACTTAACCCCAGTAAGGACACTATCATCTCATAGTGGACAAGCCAAAGGACTCACTGCAAATCTTAGTCTCATGGCCTCTCTGTAACCTCCGGTTGCCATGCCCTCTCCATGCTCTTGTAGCCTTGCACCACTCTTGATTCTCCCATTTCCTCTTCCTTGATCTCCTTTGCGGACTTCCTTTAACTTCTACTTCTGAGAAGATGGTGTTTTGCTGTTGTGCTGTTTGTTGTTGTTGTTTCTAAACAAGACTTTGTCTTTGTCTGTCTCCTCTTCCTTTATATCTTCTCCTAGGGAAATTTATCCAAATCTTGACCTCTAGTCTCCACCCCTCACCTGAGCACTGGAATTACCTCCATCTACATATCCCTATAGGAATTTCAAATTTAGCACTTCCAAAAGCTGACTCATTACGTTATCTACCACCCCAACCTGTCTTCCCCCTTCTTTCTCTATGGTGTGAATGATAAGAACATACATCTATTTTCCAAGAAATCCTGGTCATGCTACATATCTTCCTTATTCCTGCTACCCACCACTCTCAACTGGCAACCAAATCCCATCAGTTCTCCACATAAAAAGTCTCACAAAAAGATTCCTTCACCTTCCTCCTGATTGCCACTGTACTCGGGCTCCAACCATATTTCATCAAACTGCTATAATGAGAAGAACTATCCTCCTAAATTAAAAACTGGACTAGTACATACAGTTCCTTGCTCAAAATCTTTCAATGATTTCCATTGCGTATAGGATGGATCCCAAAGTCCTGATCATACTGCCTACAGACCCTTACAATTTAATGGCTACCAACCATTTTTTGTCTTACTTCTCTCCACTTGCCTCCACAATCATATGCCTTGGCCACACAGAAGTACCTGTTATTCCCTGAATAGGCCTTACTCTTTCTTCTTGAATTATTCTCACTGTTCCTGAAATATCTCCCATAGCTTCTCGGCCAGCAAAGCCCTATCATCCTTTAAGACCTTCTGGTATATGTCATCTTCCTAAGCCTCCCTGAGCAAAGTTAGGCATGCTCTCCTTTGGGCTCCCCTACATGTGACCTAGTTCTGATCAATACTGCTTTCACAGCATTTAATCAAGTTGCAATATTTGCTTATATATTTATCTCCCAAGCTAAATTCTGAGCTATTCAAAGTAAGACCCATGTCCTGATAATCTTTAAGAATCACTGTGTAAGGTTTAATTAATTATCTACTTAATAACAAAGACTCATAACCCCAAAGCGAAACTGTAGACAGAATAGTTCTTGTGAATTAAATCAATCATATATATTTAATTCTGAAATTTCTTCAGCCTTGTAAAAAATTAATCATAGGTCTGAACTACATTTTTAGACTCTTCTATGAGATCCAAGATGTTTTTGTAAAAAAAAAAGGTTGGCTTTATTTTCACTTTATTTGGTAGGTTTTTGATGAATTAGTATATGTCTTCTATCATAAAACTCAAGGTAAAAATGACTGAAAAGTCCATCAAATCTACCACAGAGATCATATGCATAATGAAGTCTGAGTCGAATTTGTTGGTATTTGGTTTTCTAACATTTAATGTTTTGGAGGGAACTTACTCTGAAAATTAACTTTCAGGGAAGTTAACATAAAGGCCAGTTTTATCCTTTTCACCTGCTGACATTGGGGAGTGGACTAGATCTCTTTTTCCACATAGGAGGGCAACGCAAGAGGGGATGATAGGGAAGGTCAAAAGGAACACAGCCCAGAAATCAGGAAGAACATCTCCAAAGGCCTCTAAGTAACCAGGGGAGGTGTCACCAAGTCCACACACCAAAGCTGGAGGGTAAGTGAGCATCCTGCCAGGCACCATGTCCCTTTTGCTTATCAGTGTATCTCCAGTGCTTGGAACAAGGCCTAACATAAAGTTGGCTCTCAGTAAATATTTGTAGAAGGAAAAAAGGAAGGGAGGCAGAAGGAAAGGGGAAGCAGGGAGGAGAAAGCAAGGGAGGAAGATTTTAGGGTGAGAGAGGTGTACATAAGGTATTCATTGACATCTTTATGGAGTTATTAACCTTCTCACTTCTAAATTTTAATAATGTACTTTCTATATGATAGAAACACATTAGTGATCTTTTTCATAGCTAATATGGGCTGTCATTCTAACTAGAGACCCTAAGTAACTTTTTCTTATAAGCACTTGTAATATCTGAGAGTGTAAAAAATGAATAAAGCCTATAAAACTCTTTAATATGGCATGTACATCCACCTTGATGTCACATCAAGTCTTCCCATGCCTGCCTCCTAAGCTGCTGAGGCGTAAAATGTCTTGCAGGAAGACTCTGTCATTTCCTACCTTGGCCCCTTCCTCATCCAAAGGTACCAGGTGAAAAGGAAGCTCAACTCAGAAACTGATAAAGCAGCAACTGGACAAACTTTGCCCTGTCCATTTCGGCCCCAGGCCAGGTACTTTCTGAGAATATCTTAAATATTATAGAGATTTACCAGGAGTATCCATTTTGTTTTGTTTGAGTCCATGGAGCCATACTAATTTCTTTGCCAGGATGAACATTGGTCTCTGAATCGGAAGAAACTTATTGTTTTCCACGTCAGTATCTTCCTTCATGAAAGTGAATGTTCCAAAGCCTGGAATCCAAACTCCCTGAAATGATAAGAAAAAAAAAAAGAGCAGCAATCAGAATTCACTGAGGTAAGGAAAAATAACTCTTAGTACTGCTATCCAAATAAATACAAAAAGAATTAAACCTTATATATTCAATGATCTCTGCAATCTCTTACAGCTAGAGTCTGTTATGATTCTAAGTTTTCATAGAAGTATAAAATGTAATATATTGATCTACAACATTTCTGACATCAAATCCTGTATCTCCATTACCATTCAAAGGCTGTGAGGACTAAGAAAACTTGTACGGATGCCATTGCTACTTTTAATCGATATTTAAGATTCCTCGTCCTAAATTGTGGGAAATTATAAATTGTAATCATTTGCCATTAGAAAGAGGGAATTTAAAAAGCTGTAAGTATCTCTGCTTTGCTCTTGCTTCAAATCAGACAATCCAGTATCTGCTGCAGTGTAGTGATCTTGGCTGATGGGTAGGTGCAGATACTTCCGACTCTCAAACTAGGCCTCTGTCTCCTTAAAAATGTCACACCTCAAGGGTTACAAACTCAAATGTCTACAGGCACCATGAAAGAATGCAAGGGAGTGAAGGGATCCAGCCAGAGAGTGCACTGGCTAGAAAGTACAAACCCCATCCCAAGGGAAGAGGCCACTGTTGACTCCAGCCAAGTATCATCATGCAGGAATGGGAAACTGGTGGTGTTAAGTCTGTTTGCTGATTTTCAGGAAAAGAGAGAAACAACTCCAAAACTTTATATAAACTCTCCCAATTTTAGTTGGTGAGGACTTCAAATTATCGGAACAAACAAAATGAGTTTGAAGGATGAATTCAGCCCATGGGTTGTCATCATGGGACCTGTGAGTAGGATATGGAAGTCCCACAATTTCCCAGCTTTCTCCAAAGTCCCCAGATCTCTGTCCAGTGCCATGGCATCCAAACTCAAGGATGGGCAAAGATCCTTACTTTTGGCAAGATGAATTCAGTCCTGATTTATCTTCTTATATTTCAGACAAAACCCCTTCCCTGCAAAGAAGCATGGCAGGAAGCACTACATCCTTCTAGAGCTATGCCAGAAACTATCAGGTCACAGAGCAACAGAATTCATCTAGTTCCTCTACAGGTTGGTCTGTGATCTGCTTGGTATCACTAGAGAAAACGTTTACAAATTCATTACCTAAGAACAAAATCCATGTTTGTTAAATCTGCTACCTGCAAGTCGTAAGTGTGAGCATTACAAAATCACAGGACTGAAAGTTAAATTGGATGGCTTAAAGTCTGCTATCTTACTCGCAGCAAAATTATACAAGACTAAGCAAGAAAGATCCTTTGGACCTTGCATTAAACTTAATGTAGAAATCTTGCCGTGTGTAGGGATAGCTGTTGCAGAATGTAGGATGACACATGATCCCAGATAAGACTTCTGAAATTCAAAGGAAATAAAAAATAATTTATGAAAGCATTCATTTGATAGTATCTAGTGTTAATAAACAAAAAGGTAAATATGAACTTCAAAATCAGACAATAGTAATTCCTAATAAATTTAGAATTAAGAGAAAATAAGGTCATACCCCAAATTTAATTTTCCTAGTAACTACAGCTTACCCTTTTACATTCCAAAAATGTACTTTAAAATAACGATAACAATAAATTTTTGAATAAAGTCTTTCTAAGATAAAGAGAACTCAGTCTCACATTTCCTTTTATTCTTTATGGAAGCCTGACACAGTTCCTTTTATCCTATAAATAGAGTTAATCATTTACAATCGCCTTTTAGTTCTTATTTAAATTCCAGTTAGTTAACATAAAGTATATTATTACTTTCTGGTGAATAATTTAGTGATGTAACACCTCCATACAACACCTGGTGCTCATCACAAGTGTGCTCCTTAATCTCCACCACTTACTTAACTCCAGCCTTTTGTTCTCAATGACCAATTCAAAAAGCATTATTATCTACTCTGTGCCCTCTGATTAATATGAAACTTTATTTTTATTTTACTTTAGTTTTTTAATGATTATATATTTGGGAGAGAGAGAGTGTGTGTGCGTCAGAGGAGACACAGCGTCCTAAGCAGTCAGGCTCTAGGCTCTGAGCTGTCAGCACAGAGTCCGACAGAAGCTTAAACTCTCCAAGGGAACCATGAAATCATGACCTGAGCAGAGGTCAGATGCTCAACCGACTGAGCCACCCAGGCCTCATATTTTACTTTCAATATTTATTTATTTATTTTGAGAGAGAGCACACATGTGAGTGGGGGAGCGAGGGAGGGAGAGAGAAAAAGAGAAAGAGAGAGAGAGAGAGAGAGAGAGAGAGAGAGAGAGAGAGAGAGAATCCCAAGCAGGCTCCACATTCAGCACCTAGCCTGGCACAGCCGTACTCTACTTAGCAGTTACATCTGCCCAGGGCTCTAATGACCCCCAATATGCTGATGATGCCCATGTGTTGATTTAGAATCCTAGAAACTCTCCCCATTTTAAGGTTCTGGACCTGTGCATCCAACTGCCTATTTGGATATCTCACAGACACACTTCACTTGCTGAAAATCAGGATCCTCTTTCCCTTAAATCTTGCCCTGTATCCAGGGTTTCCATTTCAATGAATGCCGCCATCATCTATTCAGTTATGTAATAAGCCAGGTACTCAGAACTCATCCTGAAAGCTTCCTTTCTCTCTCACCCTCCATGTCCAGTCCACCACCACAAGCTTGAAACAGCCTTTCAGTCTGTCTACATCTCTCCATTTTTACTAGTAGGAACATAGACCAAGCTACCATTCAGTCTCACTGAAGTTACCGTTATAGGTGTTCTTGACTTTCCAATTCATTCCTCACTTTGCAACCAGAACAATCTTTTCAAAACACAAATGTGATCAGGTCACTCAACAACTCCTTTGTCTCTGTGCTAAGACACTCAATGACTTTCCATCAGGCTTAAAATGAAGGCCACTATCCTTAATATGATTTGCAAGGCCCTGATCCCCTGACCCCTCCCTTTCTCTGAAGCCTCCTTTAGAACACTCTGACCTCTGTGCTTACAGAGCAGCCATATGGACTCTCTTTCAAGTCCTCAGTCACACCACACTCCCTCTCATCAATATCCTCTTGTTATTCCCTCTGCCTAGAACCCTGTCACCTCCCCTCCATTCCCTACTCCACGGATCCATTTCACCATTCTTCACCTCTCAGCTCATCTTCTTTTCTTAACAAATCTTGACACACATTCCCATCCCCCTCAATCACAGTAAAACATCACAGTGTACCATGCACCTTCTCCTCGGTATCACTTGCTAACTGAAATTATTTATTTCTGTGATTATTTGGTTCATGTGTATCTCTTCCCCACTAGACCATGTAAATTCCAAGGTTTTTGCTCACCATCAGTTCTCTAGTGTCTAACACAGTAGGTCCTGAAAATCACTTGCATGGATAAGTTATGTTTGTAAATAAAGCAAGTATTTATAATCCATAAAACCATATTTAATGCTTATCTTATAAATATTTTAACAGGAAAATATATTAGTGATGCAGGAGAAAGAGATGAGGCATCTACTCCTATTTATTTTGTCTCCTTAAGACATTCGGTTAAAGTATAGGCAACGTCCCTAAGTTACAATGACTTAACAGCAGTAAAATTTCCATTTCTAGAGCACCCTTCTTCCCAAGTGCTCCCATAGCTTACAAACAGATCTCGGGGTCACTCTAGGGTGACTCTTCTAAGAAACTACACTTTGATCAAGCCTAGGAAGTTTTCTAGGAAAAGCTGTCAGGGCTTCTTGCAAATTCCCACTTCCTTTTATGATCATCTCACTTTCTTAACAAAACCCCCCACATACCAGGGGCAACAAAAGTAGCCATGTCATTGCATGAAGCCTGAGAAGGACCCATTTAGGGTGGTTGATTTTAGCTACCATTTAATGAGCACTTACTTTGTGCTAGTCCCCAAGCTAACACATTATCACCTCACTCAAAACTCTCAGCTGTTCCCTTTCCCTCATGAACACAATCAATGAAGAAACTCCACGGACATCCAGTGGGAGCCTGCTGTGTTTCCTAGCTGGTTGCCAAGATAACCTGGCCACTCCAGAGGATGGGGAAGGAGGTTTCCTGCCTCCTCATGAGCAGGTGAAGATTCAGCTTGGATGTAACTTAAAACTAAAAATTAGCAAATCTCGGTATGTGTCCTCCACTTCCTTCCTCGCTGCCCCATCCCACCCTGCGCTGGCTCTTCTGTGATACTCCCACCGCAGGAACCCCAAGAGCTGCGCTGGACCCATATGTGAAAATCCAGGCGCTGGGGCCCCTGAGTAAGAGCCTGCTCAGCCCACGACCAGGGAAAGGGGACTGAGGGAGGGAGGGCTGTGCTGCTAGGAGGTAACAAGGGGCGCGCGCGTGCTGCTGCTTCACAACGGATGGCCTTGGCCCCGCCTCCTTTAACGGGTTCCCCACGTGGCCAAGCCCATTCTGAAGCTGCAGAGAGCTAGGGAGTAAAGTACTGGTTTTCAACGTTGTTTTTGCCTCCAATCTTACCCTGGACAGGGAAGAGAATTGCTCGCTTTTGTAACCGCCTTGGACCAAGTTGAGAAAACCTTTTAACCCTAGAAATAGACATTTGAGTCTCTGGATCAGTTTGACTTTGAGCTGGAATTTGTTTCTTGTCTTTGGGTTTTCATGGACTCCCTCCTAGCAAATGGACAGCCAGAGAACTAGGGAGAGAAAGGAACTAGCAAGACCTGACGTTTCTTTAGTTAGAGTCATTTTTTTTAATTCCCTATACACTGCACGAATGTCAACCTGAAGAATTGCTTTAATATCCTCCCCTCTGCTGATAATTATCCCAAGGTAAACACACATATAAACCTCACCCAGCTCAAGAACTAGAATCTTGTATCCAGCACTTACTACTTACCTAATATTAGGCAAGATACCCTACCTCCCTAAGATTCTCTGTGGAAACAGACTTAATGAAACAAAAGTCACTCAATTTTGCCTAAGTGTATTTCACAGAATACTAACTTCTTATGGCATAAAAACAGAAAAAAGGAGGGAGGAGAAAGACAATTGAAGGAAAAGAAAGAAAGAAAAAAAAAAGAAAAGAAAAAGGAGGTGGAGGGAGAAAAAGGGAAAGAGGAAGGAAGAATGCAGGAAGGAAGGGAAGGGAAGGAAGAAAAGGAAGTAAGAGGGAAGAGAGGAAGAAGGAGAGAAGGAAGAAAGAAGGAAAGAAGCTAAGGCAGGGTGAGAAGAAAGGAAGGGAAGGAGAAACAAAGAAAAGGGGGAAAGGGGGGATGGAGGGAGGAAAAAAAGAAGAAAAAGAGGAGAGGAAGGAAGGCAGACAGGAAGGAAAGAGGAGAGGAAACAAGGTGGGAAGTAAGGGAGGGAGGAAGGAAGAAAGGAAAGAAAGAGGAATTAACACTGAAATGCCTTTCTCCCCTCCGGCATTATTCCAAAAGATACTATAAATTTGTTTTGCCTGTGCTTGAACGTTTGGAATGATGATGTATTATGTTGTGTGCGGCTCTGTCACTCAACATTATGTTTGTGTGACTTCTCCGTAGTTTCTGTACTAGCAATTTGTTCATTTTCATTGTTGCTTATTATTTCTGTGTATGAATATGGCACAATTTGTTGATCCATTCTGCTGTGGAGGGAATATTTGAGCTATTTCCCTTTGAGGCTATTAGGAATAGTGTTGCTGCAAACATTCTTGAACAAAACTTCTGATGCACATACATACTCATTTCTGATGCATATGTAACTAGGAGTATATTACTGGGTCATAGGAAATGCAGATTTTAACACAGAATGCCAACCAGATTTCCAAAGTGAGTGTTGCAATGGTAGTGGGGAGGAGAAATTTCTGGCATTTACTACGAACAGAGACCAGGGATGCCTGATGGCCTGCAGTGCAGGAAACAGTCCTTCACAGTGAAGACTGGTCCACATTCTGCACTGAGTTTGAATATCTCATCAGACTTCCATGTAGTGAAAAAAAGGCTACTTATGAATCTAGGGGGGAAAAATCCACTTTACATGCAAATACAAAGAAGTTTTTGCTCAATCTCACTATCACTTAATTTCCTAGAAATTCAAAATCCAAGTAAACTGGAGAAAGGTTATGTGTTTTTTTTTCAGAATTTCAGGAGAATTCTGTACTGTTTAGGAAAACTGTACTCATCACATCAATGAGGATGTTAGCTGAGTAGCAACACATCTCAACCAGGCTGCATGTGTAGGGATTCTTCCTGTTGGTATAAGCATGTGGTCACTTCCTCTGCCTTCCAGCATAGTCATGCCTGGACATATGTATGCTAAAATACATATTATTTCACTGCACGTTACTTACATTATGCTAGAGTTCTGACCTTACGTTCATTTTTAAATGGCTGTAGGAAAGAAGCTGTGCTATCCACACACCTCAGTTCAGGATGGTAACGAGGCATTTGGAGGAGATACTTGCTGTGAAGAAGAACCACCGTGTCTAACAAGACTGAGAACTCTGTGCTAGATGACTAGGTTTGGGGCCTTTCAGAAGCTAATCTCCTGGGAGAATAGATTCCTCTCACTCTCACCACCTGCCTTTTTCTCTTGGTCTGTGATGGTGTTTAGACTTCAAGTACTTGTTGTTGTAGAATAAGCTATCTCAAATCCTTTGGGGAAATAAGCAGGGAATGTTGTTGAATGGATCAGCAGTAAACAAAGGACGAACTTTTGTGACCATTGTCTTGACGACTGCTGAGTCAGCTCATTTGTAGTGGTCAAATCAGCATTCTTATTCATCTTTATAAAATAATCAAGTTGTAGAAATACATTAGTTTCTTAGAATAACAGATTAGATGGAGTTAAACATGATGATGACACTTTTAGTCTCTCGAAAATTAGTCTTCCCTTTCAAAAAATGGTTATGAATGATTGCTAATGATTAGTGAATTACAGATGACCAAAGGCAGATCTACAGATGGTAAAGGCAAAGGCCTTTATTTCGACATCTTTTCCTTTAACTGAAGGTCTCTTGACAAAAGAGGCTGTGGAGATACATGTGATCCAGTGTTTACTCGCAGCTTCCAATGAACTATAAACATTCTGTATCCTGAAAATACATACCCTTTAGTTGAAAACAAAGCTCAGGCACCCCATGCAATTCCACTATTTAGAATTTGCTTTTTGGATATACCCACATGATACAAAGATATATGTTATGCAACATTATTTGTAATGCTAAATCTTAGAATTTAAGATAACTGTTGCAGGGAAGTAGTTAAATTTTAAATTGTACTTTGGAATACATTTTGAAGAGTTTGCTTCAAAGAAAGTTGTAACTTTATGTACTTGCTGATTGATGAAAAATTTCAAGATATAGTAAGTGAAAACTTGTTGCAGAATAGTATTCATAATATGATACTGTTTGCTTCAAGTATACATATACATGCAAATATATATATTCATATATATGTTCCAAAATTAATAGAATATTTAAGGAAAGATACATGAAAGTATTAGCATTGATTATTTTTGTATGAAATGTGTGTGGAGTTGGAGGAGTTCAGAGAACTTTTATGTTCACATTTCTCCTTCATTTATTGTTTAGACATGGATTATCTTGTGTTTTATGAAAAACACTGAAGGAAAGATACTGGGCCAATATTTTCCAAAGTACTTTAATATACACATACTTTTCTGTAAGCTTCAACTTGCCTTATAAAACCCACACTGAACTCTTTACCCAGATCCCAAAGCATACACAATATTCACTGGCTCCTGACTTATATTAAGGGCAACTTGGAAACCTATTAAAAAAGAAAACATTTGGGGTGCCTGGGTGGCTCAGTGGTTAGTGTCTGACTTCAGCTCAGGTCATGATCTCACGGTTTATGGGTTCAAGCCCTGCATCGGACTCTGTGCTGACAGCTAGTTCAGAGCCTGGTGTCTGTCCTCCGATTCTGTGTGTGTGTGTCTCTCTGACCCTCCCCTGCTCACACAGTCTCTCTCTCTCTTAAAAATAAATAAAACATTTAACAGAATAAAGAAAAAAATAGTTAATACTCTTGAGATTACACAACACAGAATAAAAATTTGCAGTAAATAATTTAAGCCACATTTACTAATTATCTAATATGTGTCATGTACTTTGCTAGTTGGTAAGAGGAATACAGCAGAAGAAAATCCCTACACATGAGAAGTATACTGTTCATTTGCCATTTATAAAATATTTACTGAAGAGAGTTTGGGGATGCCTGTGTGGCTGAATCAATTAAGTGTCTGACTCTTGATTTCAGCTCAGGTCATGATCTCAAGGTCATGGGATGGAGCCCCATGTCAGGCTCTACCCTGATAGCACAGAGCCTGCTTAGGATTCTCTCCCTCCCTTCCTCCATCCCTCTCTCTCTTTCTCTCTCTCTCCCTCTCTCTCTCTCTCTCAAAATGAATAAATAAACATAAAAAAAGAAGGTTCTAAAATCAGGAGAAGTTTGAAAGTCAAAGTGTAAATTGAAAATTCAATCAATGGGCAAATTTACTCTGGAAATACCTTCTTAGGAAAGCACCATGTTAGAGATCCACAGAGCATCTCTTGGTTTAATGACCTAATACAGACAGTTTTTCCTCCTGCTTTGGATCAGATCATTTTTCTTATGATCATACGATCATGAAGATAATCATAAGATCATAAGATAATGAAGCAATTGGCTTATAATTAAAAAAGCAGTCTTGTCTGAAAAATTCAACCAAACAGTGGAACTGCACTCAACACTGTGAGACACTTACACCATGACAGGTACTTAGGAACTGAGACAGACTAAAAATACACCAGATATCTTCAGTCCCTTACTTACTCCAGGGCTTCTGAACAAGTGGACTTACAGTGGCTTTCTACCACATTAACTTAGCTAAGATGGAACTGCATTTCCCAGAATACCCTTCCCTGTATGACTCTATGCTTCTATATTATGGTTAGTAAAAAGAGAAATTTGTGTGAGATTTGAAAGGCAGAAGTAAAGCAGGAAACACTTTTATGCTCTGAAAGTCATTGTAGGGCTGGACACTGATCTGCTGGCTCACCATGTAGGCACGGGGCAGCAGCCTGGCTACAGCTCTCCTGCTCCCACCAGATCTCCTCCATTAGCTCTCCTCAACCCTATACTAAGTGCATGTTCAATAGCGTGGCCTTAGGCACCACCTTATCCTACAGATCACATATATCACTAAAGGTTCAATACGATGAAAGACAAATGCAAGTCCCAATTTGTCTTCGCAGGTTCTGGTCTGTCCTCATGGGTTCCAGCTTGTCCTCACCGATCCTAAACTATTTTTATTCTCCCCCATTTCATGACCATCTCTCCTTCCTGACTGTTGTCCCTGCTGACTTCAGGCCGAACACTAGACATAGACTGCTTAGCCAGCCCCTACAATTATGTAAGGGCTAATGACCATAACAATCCATGTTCCTCATCATTCATGGGGCTTCTACTTCTCTAACTAAACCCTAACTGCTACAGGGCCAGTCGTTAAAATGGAAATGTTTAGATGAGAGTAAAACCTCGGTTTGTGAGCATAATTCTTTCTGGAAACATTCTAATAATCCAAAGCACTTGTATATCAAAGTGAATTTCAAGAACCATTGATTCAGTTGTGATCATGTGATGTTCCGTGTCATGTACTACTTGTATTGCAAGACATTGCTTTTGAAGTTAAATTTTTAATTTTTATTTTTTAATGTTTATTGATTTTTGAAAGAGAGAGGGGCAGAGACAGAGTATAGGGGTGCAAAAGAAAGAGGGAGACACAGAATCCAAGCAAATTCCAGGTTCTGAGCTGTCGGCACAGAGCCCAAGACCAGGCTCAAACCCACAAACCACAAGATCAATGAACCGAGCCAATGCCAGACGCTTAACTGACTGAGCCACCTAGGTGTCCCTATCAAGTTAAAATTTCTTAGAAATGTTTGCTCATCTTGAGTAACACCCACAGAACAAGTTACAATCCAAGGTTTTACTGTAATCTCTTTCAGCTTTACTTAGACTTGACATCATATAAATTAAGGGCTTGTGTACCGCAACTCTATTATAAAGACATGTTAACTATTATGTTAGAAGTATGAGGACAATGTAATGGGGGTAAAAGAAGAGGAACATTACTTAAAACTAAGATGATTTGTCTGAACGCCAAGTGAAGAGATTTGTGGTTTATTTGGAAGATGCAGATGTTTCCTGAAGGCCTTGGAATAAGATGATAACTTAATCACTCACAGAGTATTCTATTCTCCACATTTCATTACATGACATAAAGAATCCATGTGTCAGGTGGCAACTAAAGTCAGAAAAATTTCTGAGGGAGATGCAGGAAATCTACCAAATTACTAAATGGATAAGCACTAACCATGAGAAAGCTGGCCACAGGATGATTAATGTCACTGACAGTGACAGCTGTTTATAAACTTTGACAGATGGGGTGGCAAAGATACAACACAATTGGAAGAAAGGTGAATTAGTGTGACAAATGACAATGGTTTGAGCCTAAGCTATGAAATGATCACCCAAGAAAGAAATGCAGCAAATCTGATTAAATCAGACTTTAAAAAAACAGATCAAGTAATAGATGGCACACTGTCACCATTCTTCCTGGACTATCTACAGGGTAAACATCATACAATAAGACTTTCTCATGTCTAATAGATGTGACTCAGTAGATAATAAATGTGGTATTAATACTCATATATATAAGATTATCTGTTTGTGAATAGGAAGTTTATTTGCTATAATCATCTGACCTGCCCCTTTTATAAAAATTAGTAACTTTTTTCTATTCACAGGTACTAGGATGACAGATTTGGCATTAAAACCTGAGTTAACAGCTAATGTTAGCATAAATAATTTGCATGGCTGAAAACAATTATATTTCTGAGCTTTAATTTTTCATTGATACAAATAGGAATAATGATAATAAGTACTAATAGAAGAAATTCCCATATTTTATTTTAATTTAAGTTTATTTATTTTGAGAGAAAGAGCATGAGTAATGGAAAGGCAGAGAGAGGGAGAGAGAATCCCAAGCAGGCTCTGCACTGTCAGTGTGGAACCCAAAGTGGGACTCAAACCCATGAGCCATATGATCATGACTTAAGCCGAAATCGAGTCAGACGCATTACTGACTGAGCCACCCAGGTGCCCCCAATTCCCACATTTTAAAAGAAACAATGGGAAAAATTAAAATGAGAAAGATGTTTTGGCTTCCAAAAATTCTAAACTTACACTTACTTTCCAATTTCACCATTATGCCATTCTACATAGGCAAAACAAAACATGTATTCTACAAAGGAATATTAGTTTTTAAATGAATACTGCTCAATAAACAAATTCTGAAAAGAATTGAAATGCACATGACTTTAAGCAATGTGAGTGAAGTTGGCTAGCCAACTCACCTAGACAGTACTCAAATATTAATTTAAAATGGATTATAGAACCTAATCTAGAAATAAAAAGTCTTAAGCTTCCAAAATAAAAATCGTGTGATCTTCAGGTTAAGTAAATATTTCTTAGGACATAAAAAAGCATGAATTATAAAAGCTAAATATGTAATAAATGGGACTTTATCAAAATTTAAAAGTTTTGCTTGTCAAAAAACACCATTAAGAAATGAAAAATCACAGGACAGGAAAAATATTCACATTACAAACACCTGGCAACTGATAGACAGAGTATACATTTTCCCCCTCAGTTTTTATTTAAACTCCAGTTAGTTAACGTACAGTGTAATCTTAGTTTCAGGTATAGAATTTAGTGATTCACCCCTGTGCTCATCACTCAAGTGCCTGGAGCCTGTTTCTGATTGTGTCCCTCTCTCTCTGCCCCTCCCCTGCTCGTGATCTGTATGTCTCTGTCTTACAAAAATAAATAAATGTTAAAATAATTTAAAAAATAAACATTAAAAAATGAATTTGAATAAGAGAAATGTGAGACAATGAATTTCTATGAAAAGAGATAAGAGAGAATAAGAAAGATCTAGTCATTTGAGAAATGATGGCTGAGAAGTTACCAAACTGATGAACAATATTAACCACAGCTTCAAGACCAGTAATCCCAAACAGGAAACTTTATATGAAGGAAACTACCTCTCTGTACGTCACAGTCAAACCAATGGAACTAAAGTAAGAGGATAATCTTAAAAACATCCACAGAAAAAGACAATGACAAGAAATAGCACTGACTTAAAAAAAACACATGAAAGCTCAAGACAATGAAGTGATAGCTTTAAAGTTATGAAATAAAAAACTACAGGGCTAGAATACTATGGTCAGGAAATATCATTTAAAACCAAAGACAAAACTTTTTAAATTACTCAAATAAAATCCAGGAGAAAAGATGAGAATGTCCTTCAGATTAAAGAAAAATTATCCTAAAAGTAACATGGAAGTACAGGAAAGAATGAACAGCTCAAGGGATGGTATATTAATCAATAAAAATAAAAGATTCCTATGAAGAGCAACAATAAGTACATCATCTGAGGCTTACAGCATGTATTTAAAATATATGACAAGAAAATCAAAACAAGGCATCATTTAACAAAGGAATTCCTGAGAAATAGGAAAAAAATGAGGTAAACCCAACTATTACCCCAGCCAACTGCCTGAATGAAGTTTTCAGGACACAGTGCTGAGAGAGGAGACTCTTTCTCTCTCTCTCTCTCTCTCTCTCTCTCTCTCTCTCTCTCTCTCTCTCACACACACACACACACACAGAAAGAGAGCTCTAGAGATCCTCAGAGGGTCCCCTGAAAAATAACAGAATTAGTATAAAGCAGTTATTACCTTTGTATTTCATATGTTGAAGAAGATTGAACATATTAAGTAGTGACAATAAATATATTTTTTGAAAGGTCCCAAGTAATCTTCTAGAAATGAAAACTCAAATGCCTGAGATGAAAAATGTCTTGGATGGGATGGACTAGTGGCAGAGGAGAGACCAGTGAACTTGAAGACATAGCCATAAAAAAAAAAAAAACATAGTGAAATACAGAAAGAAAAAGGACTGAAAAAAATGGACAGAGTATTAGCAAGCTGTGGGACAACTTCAAGAAGACAAATATGCTTAACCAATTTAGCCACCCAGGTGCCCCAGTCAAGACACTCTTAAAGACGACAAAGTTGGAAGACTTCTACTATCAGAATTCAAGATTTGCACAATTGAGACGATGGTGTTTTGTTGCAAGGATAGACAAATAGAGTCTATAAATGTAACAGAATCCATAAATGCACATCTACATATAGACTTGCTTGGTTTATAACAAAAGTACCACTGTAATTCATCAGGAAAATAATAGTCTTTTTCTTTACATGATGCTTCAAAAATTAGAAATTCATACACAAAAATAATAAATCTTGAACTCACACCAAATGCAAAAATTAATTCAAGTGGATCATAGACCTTAATATAAAAGCTAAAAAATAAATCTCTAGAAGAAAACAAAGGAAATAACTTCACAACTTTGAGGTAGGCAAAGATTCCTTACAGGAAAAAGTGATAACTTTAAAAGACAAAGTTGATAAACTTGACTTTGTTAAGTTGAGAACTTCTATTATCAAAACATATCAGGAAATTGAATATACAGATTATAAAGTGGAAGAATATGTTTGTAGTATATGTCTGATGTGTCTGATAAAGGATTGTTTCCATGACATCCAAAAGGAAAAAAGGAAAGGAAGCTCAACATACATCAACCTTATAATGCAGCAATTCCACTTCTAAGTATATCCTGCCAGAAATAGCATATTGGGTGTGCATGCCTATAAAAATTGGGTCAAGAATGTTTATAGCAGCTTTATTCCTAATAGGCAAAAATTGGCAATATTCTAAACATCATCCATCAAAAGGTAAATGGAAGGTGGGGGAGCCTGGGTGACTCAGTTGGTTAAGTGTCTGATTCTTCATTTTGGCTCAGGTCATGATTTCACCTATGTGAGGTCGAGCCCCATGTTGGGCTCTGTGCTGACAGCATGCAATCTGCCTGGGATTCTCTCTCTCCCTCTCTTTCTGCTCCTCCCCCAATTGTACTTGCTCTCTCTCTCCCAAAACCAAATAAAAAGGTAAATGGATAAACAATTTTTTGTATTCATACAATGGAATGTGACACAACAAATAACAATAAACTATTGAAATACACAAATTAGATAAATCTCCAAAATATTATCCAAAAGATGGTCAATGCAAAAGTACAAACTACAGATTACATTCATATAAAACTCAAGAACCAGCAAACTAATTTATGTGACAGGAGTCAGAAAACTTACCTCTGGGAGATGGGGTATCAACTGGGAGATAAGACAAGAGACTTCCCTCAGGGGAAGTTCTATATCTCAACCTGGGCAGTGGTTACACAAGTATATACCATCTGTGAAAATATACACACGCTTAAGGTTTATCTTACTATATGCAAATTAAACTCTAATTTTAAAGAAGTATGGACCAGCAGTTCACATATTATTTGGCACATTGCATTCACAACCTCTCTGCTCCACACTCTTTGGTATCAGGGCATTTAAAAATGTGAAGAAACAGGCAGAAGACCTGAATAGACACTTCTCCAAAGAGGACATCCAGATAACCAACAGGCACATGAAATGATGCTCATGATCACTCATTATAAGGGAAATACAAATCAAAACCACACTGAGATACCACTTCACGCCAGTCAGAGTCGCTAAAATGAACAAACCAAGAGATGGTAGATGCTGGCGAGGGTGTGGAGAGACGGGCACCCGCCTATACTGTTGGTGGGAATGTAAATTGGTGCAGCCACTCTGGAAAACAGTGTGGAGGCTCCTCAAAAAACTATCTATAGAACTCCCCTATGACCCAGCAATTGCACTGCTAGGGATTTACCCAAGGGATACAGAAGTGC
>NC_043710.1:52623763-52639488 GCF_006229205.1 Suricata suricatta
TATATATATATATATATATATATATATATATACAATGGAGTATTACATGGCAATGAGAAAGGATGAAATATGGCCATTTGTAGCAAAGTGGATGGACCTTGAGGGTGTCATGCTAAGTGAAATAAATCAGGCAGAGAAGAATAGATACCATATGTTTGCACTCATAGGTCCAACAGGAGAAACCTAACAGAGGACCATAGACAGAGGAAGGGGGAAAGAGAGCTGGGGAGAGTGAGGGACACAAACCATGAAAGATTATTGAATACTGAAAATGAACCATGGACTGAAGGGGGAGGCGGAGGGAGGGAAGGGGGTGATGGTCATGGTGGGGGGCACTTGTGGGGAGAAGCACTGGGTGTATTATGGAAACCAGTCTGAAAATAAACTATTAAAAAAATAAAAAAATAAAAATGAAATCTTCTTAAGCTGTTAGAAACACTACACAGAACAGTGGCTAAGAGTTTGGGTTTGAAAGTGAATCCTTCCAAAAAAATTTGTTGAGCTCCTTATTATGTCCAGGCTATATTATGCATAGTGTTATAATAAACAGTAAGTAATATAGCCGAGACTCACACTTACAAGAATCATAGTCTAGTGGGAGATACAAATAATAAAATATAAACAATGTAATAGTAAGTACTACGAAGAAAAATAAGGCAGGACAATTGGACACCGAGTGAGGAGGCTACTTGGAAGGTCTTCTCTCACGTAACATTTGAACAGAGACCTGCATGATATAAAGAAGCCAGACATGGTCATATTTAATGGAAAATTAAGTCCTAGGCCCTTAAGTTTCTATTCTGAAAATCTTGGGCAAGAGACTTAATTTCTCTGATTCTTAGTTTCATCATCAGTAAAATGAGAATCATGCATCTCCATGTTATACTAGGGATTAAATGAGATAAGATATGTAAAGTGCTAACAATATTTGACATGTCATATGGACACAATAATAATTGCTAGAATCACTGAAGAATATATAAGCAGATTGAATACATCAGTACTGTAGGGTATAGGTTTTCTTTATTCTACATATATACAGTGTAGGTGTTCCATAAGCATTTGAGGTTCTGTGTATTTGAATATAACACTTGTTTTGCAATAAGTCTCTTCTAATACAGCTCTAGCACAGAAAAAGAAAGGAAGGACATATGAGGAAGCTGGAAAACAAGAATTGGCTAAGGAAAGCAGAGGAAATTCCAGGGGACAGGTTCAGAGTAATTATTCTAAACAGATAGCTCACTTGTTCAATCAAGTTCAGGTCATGGGATGCAAAAAGGAGATGAGTCAGATAACAAGATAAACAAATATCCATAATTGAATCTCAACTTATGAACACATTTTGGACACCTTTGTTTATTCTGTTTCCTCTACCTATAATACTCTCCCTCTCTCCATTCCCATCCCACCACTTGTGATTCCTAGAAGGCACTATCCCTTCTCAAGCCTCTCTACCTTTTTGTGGTCCTATCTTAAATTGAATTCCCCTTTGAATTTCTATCAATTCCTTGTGCCCAAGCCAGAGCTGTTATTAGGAACCCTTGGCCTCCCAATCTGGACAGTTTTATTAGGTGTCTCTCCTCTGAGCTCACATTTTTCATCTCCAATAGCAGCTCAGTATTCCCTGAATTACATGAAAGCACTCTGCAAACAGTGGGTGTTTGGGAATTACCCCCAGAATCCATTGCATACTATTTATACAGAAAGCACCCCCTGGTGGTGAAAGAGGGTGACTACACTTCTACATCAACAAGATTGTGCTTTCCATACTGAGCTTTCAGACAGCTTTAAGGATCACGTTACACACACACACACACACACACACACACACACACACACACACAAAGTCATGATGATTTGTATGTTGATGTACCTATTGCCAAAAAATAATATTCTTGAGTGAATGTTTCCAGCTTTTTTAACTACTCCCATTGTTTTTACCTTCTTCCCTACTTCCTCTCATCCTCACCTCTCAATCCCTTTCTCCTACATTTCAACTGGTCCATTTGAAAACACAGTTCTGGTTGGCATTTGTTTGTTTTGACAGCCCTGAGAGCATGCAAGTTTCCTTTTGAAACTCATACATCCAGACTGTGTGTGATCGTGGTGGGCAAGTAATTCCAGATGACCACATTCCATTACTGAAGCTGAAGGAAACAGATCCTTGCCCTCCTTAACTCACAGGACCAGGGGCCAGGTATGTGAGCCAAGCTGAGTTGTCCGATCCTCTGTCTTGAGCTCAGACTGTTGAGCCAGTGTCAGACACAACAGAAAACTGTGGAAGATGTGCACTGCGGGGATGGCATGCCCTCCTCACTCTCCTACTTTAGGATAAGTGCCAGGATTTCTAATGCCCTCCCAGCCCCTTGATTCTTGCCGAGTTCCAAGGCTGAGTCTCCCAGCTCCCAAACCCTATGAGCTTCCTAAGAGTTTTCCAATAACTCCCTTCTTCTTAAGCTATCTCAAGCCAATACCTGTGGTCTTTTCTGCTTACAAGTTTGTAAAACAACTAAAAGTCAGACCAGTGTGATGGCATAAAATGAGTCTATGCATTCATCCGTTCCATCATCAGAGAATAAACTTGAGCATTAAGGAGACACACTTAAATCCTAGCTTCAGTTAATCAAGCAGCTTAAGCAGAGCTATGTACAGTTAAGGTGAGGGACCTTTTAATTTTTAAATATTTTTTAAAATTTATTTTTGAGAGAAAGAGAGAGAGCAAGCGTGAGCATGAGCAGAGGAGAGTCAGAGCGAGAGGGAGATACAGAATCCTAAGACAGGCTCCAGGCTCTGAGCTAGCTGTCAGCATAGAGCCCTACATGGGGCACAAACCCAACAACTGTGAGATCATGACCTGAGCTGAAGAATGAAGCTTAACCAACTGAGCCACTCAGGTGTCCCCATGAGGTACCTTTTAAATGCAAACCAGAAAAAAAAGGGGCAAATGCCAGTAGGAAGAGTAGACACTTCTAATGTAGATTAGATTGGGTAGTCCTAGAAGAGAAATCAATCCTCATAATAGCATACTAATTTGAGGTATTTTAGGAGAAATCTAGCTGCAGCTGGGAAGCACTCAAGGGACTCCTCTTGTTCTCCCTCACTTTACAGAACCTCTCTCTCTGCAGAGAAAATTGGGGGAGAAAAGGACCAAATGTATACCCCCATGAAGATATGCAAGAGAATTTATGACACAAAAAATATACTATGTCGTGTTCCGCCCCAGCCAGCAGGGCGGAAAAACCTCGCGGGTTCTTTTCCTGAGGGAAGGAGAGAAAAACAGGGCAGTAGGGAGAGACGCAGGGAGTGAAGACAGCACACACCGTTTCTGATCAAGCCTCTAGCTTCTTTATTCTTCTTCTTCTCCTTTTTTTTCAATCCCAGAAAACACTGTCTCTTAAATAGCGATTTGGGGCGGGGAACTGACCCCGGTCGGTTGTCAGGTAAACAGAGTCAAATGCATATCAAAAGAAGCACCCAGACTTGCCTCAGCAATGCTGGGGAGGGAGAGCTAGCGCTGAATAATCCAAAATGCGGTTTTGATCTTTTGTGCACCTTGGCCACTCTACGTCTGGCCCAGCATGACAGACGCCAAAATTATTTTGACCAGGAAATGGCAATCTCCAGCCTCCAGATGCAAATCTTATTTACTGGTTCACTCCCCGGAGAGTGATAATCCTTGCCTGAGGCAACAGGAAACATGGCGGCTCCCGACAATACTAGAGGTTAAAACTTCTTTATTCTGTGGGTTGAATAGTGTCTTGTCCAAAAGACCAAGAGACAAGGAGAATCTCTCCTGAGATGTTCTATCACCTCGTGGCTTCTGAGGTTAGGTCCAGCTCTGCTGATACAGGACAAGGGAAAAAGTTAAGTAGACCAAAGACCACATGCCTTCTCCCCGCTCATGGACTTTATATAACCTTGGATCATAGAAAGAATAATGTATTTGGTACAGGGAAACAGAGACAGCATGACTGCTAGCAGCTTATCACATCTTCTATGGACTGTGCTGTTGATGTATCTAAAAATCACTGCCACACCTGAGGTCATTGAGATTTTCTTCTTCTTGTCTTTAATTTTATTGTTTCCTATTTTCTATTTGGGTCTATTATCCATTTTAGGTTAGTTTTTGTAATGGGTATAAAGTCTGTGTTTAGATTCTTTTCTGCATGTGAATGACCAGTTGTTCTGGCACCATTTGTTGAAAAAACTATCTCTGCTCCATTATATTACCATTGTTCCTTTTCCAAAGATCATATGCATCTATTTCTGGGCCTTCTATTCTGTGTCACTAATCTATTTGTCTTGTCTTTTCCCAATACCACACCATCTTACTGTAGCCTTATAGAAAAGTCTTGGAGTTGGACACTGTCAGTTCTCCAACTTTGTTCCTGTTCTTTTTTTATTTGAGAGAGAGAGCATGAGCAAGGGATGGGGAAAAGCGAGAAGGACAGAGAAAAAGAGAGAAAGAGAGAGAGAATATTTTAGGCAGATTCCATTCTCAGGGTGGATCCTGACACAGGGCTCAATCCCACAACCCTGGGATCATGACCTGAGTGGAAATAAAAAGTCAGAACCAACTAAGCTATCCAGGTGTCCCCAACTTTGCTCTTTTCCACATTGAATGGGCTTTTGTGAGTATGTTGCCTCTTCATATGGACTTTAGAATCAGTTTGTTGATACCCACGAAATTAATTGCTGGTATTTTAATGGAATTGCATTAAATCTATATATATATCAAGAAGAAATGACATTTTGAAAACATTGCATTGCATCAGCCCATGGTCATGGACTCTCTCCATTTATTTAGTTCTTGATTCCTTTCATCAGTTTTGTACTTTTCCTTATATAGATATTCTATATATTTTGTTAGATTTATACCTGAATATTTCATTTTGGGGGGTGTAAATACAAATGGCAAATTGATTTTTAATTGAATACCCATTTGCTCATTGCCAATATACAAAAAACTAACTGACTTTTGCATATTAATCTTGTATGCTACAACCTGGATATAATCACTGAGTAGTTCCAAGGTTTTTGGTTGTTTTTTGTTTTTGACAATTCTTTTGGATTTTCTACATAGATGATCATGTCATCTGCAAACAAAAACAGTTTTATAAGAAAACCAACCTTGAATACCTGGGTTAATTCCCACTTGGTCATGGCATATAATTATTTTTATGCATTATTGAATTCATTTGCTAATATTTTGTTGAGGATTTTTGAATCTGTGTTCATGAGACATATTGATCTGTAGTTTCTTTTCTTGTAATGTCTTTGCCTGGTGTTAAGATGATGCTGGCCACAGAAGGAATTCAGAAGTATTCCCTCTGCTTCTATCTTCTGGAGAGATTGCAGATACTCAGTAAAATTTCTTCATTAAATATTTTGTTGTAAAACTCACAGTAAGCCCATATAGGCTTGGTACTTTCTGTTTTGGAAGTTTTTACTAATTAAGTTATTACTAATTTAAATTATTACTAATTAAGTTATTACTAATTTACTTTCTTTAAAAATATAGGCCTCTACAGACCATCTGCTCTTCCTTATGCTTTTCTCTTATCGATGCCCAAGTTTTTAAGAACTTTTACCTACCCTTACCTTTTCCATTTTTCTCAAACCCTAAAAACACAGAACACATTTATAAAATAAAATTCCTTGATTGTTTCCTTTTCAGTGCAGAATCTTTTTATCTTGAGGTCCCAAGAGTTCAGTTTTTCTTTCATTTCCCTTGCCTTTGGGGATGTGTCGAGTAGGAAGTTGCTGCGGTTGAGGTCTAGGAGGTTTATTCCTACCTTCTCCTTGAGGGTTTTGATGGTTTCCTGTCTCACATTCAGGTCCTTCAGCCATTTTGAGTTAATTTTTGTCTATGGTGTAAGAAAGTGGTCTAGTTTCATTCTTCTACATGTTGCTGTCCAGTTCTGCCAGCACCACCTGCTAAAGAGGCAGTCTTTTTTCCATCAGATACTCTTTCCTGCTTTGTCAAAAATTAATTGGCTGTACATTTGTGGGCAACTGACAGAATGGGAAAAGATAGTTGCAAATGACATATCAGATAAAGGGCTAGTATCTACAAGGAACTCACCAAACTCCACACCCAGAAAACAAATAACCCAGTGAAGAAATGGGCAGAAGACATGAACAGACACTTCTCCAAAGAGGACATTCAGATGGCCTACAGGCACATGAAATGATGCTCAACATCACTCATCATCAGGGGAACACAAATCAAAACCACACTGAGATACCACCTCACACCAGTCAGAGTGACTAAAATGAACAAATCAAGAGACTATAGACGCTGGTGAAAGTGTGGAGAGATGGGCATCCTCCCACACTGTTGGTGGGAATGTAAACTGGTGCAGCCACTCTGGAAAACAGTGTGGAGGTTCCTCAAAAAAACTATCCATAGAATTCCCTTATGACCCAGCAATAGCACTGCTAGGGATTTACCCAAGGGATACAGAAATGCCGATGCATAGGAGCACATGTACCTCAATGTTCATAGCAGCAATGTCAACAATAGCCAAAACATGGAAAGAGCCTAAATGTCCATCACCTGATGAATGGATCAAGTAGATGTGGTTTATATATACAATGGAGTACTACATGGCAATGAGAAAGAATGAAATCCAGCCATTCGTAGCAACATGGATGAAACTCGAAGGTGTCATGCTAAGTGAAATAAGTCAGGCAGAGAAGGACAGATACCATATGTTCTCACTCATATGTGAAACAGGAGAAACTTAACAGAGGCTTACGGGGGAGGGGGAGGGGGGAAATAGTGGGGGAGAGGAAAAGAGGTAAGCCATGAGAGACTCTTGAATACTGAGAACAACCTGAGGGCTGATGGCCATGGAGGAGGGCACTTGTGTGGATATGCACTGGGTGTTACATGGAAGCCAACTTGACAATAAACTATAAAAGAAAAAAAATTACCCTTCACAAACCTTCTACAACTTTTCTTTTGCATTTAGATTTTGTCCCAAGCCATTGTTCTCCAAATAACCAGTCTCATGTAGGACAAAATCACTCACTTTTTTTTTCCTTTAACAAAAATATATTTCCATTCCTTATACCTATCTTAAATACCTCCTACTTTCCTCATACAGAATTGCTTTCTTTATTTCCAATAGTCTTAAGTACATTTAGCAGAATTTTAACTGCTGTAAACTTTAATCTCCAGTGAAAACTAAGTAGTAATCAATTTTGAACTCTGTTATATCAGAATTTTTTAGATGGCAAACCATTAAGCACAAAGTATGTTTTTCAACAGTTCCAAATAATCGTCAGTTTTTTTGCAATAAGTCAAAAGCACATACATACATCAAGTAATTAGTGCTTTAGCTTCTTATCTCCTTAGATAGCCAATGAGGTCAATCTGAATTTATCATGCCATCAAAACTTTAATGTTTTAGGTTATCAAGGAAATTCAAAGCTATCCCAACAATTACCCATGAAAACTATGAGACAGACCAAATTAAGCAACACTTTAAGTCATCCTTTTGTTAACAAGTTGGAACAGACATAACATGAGCTTATTTGACCTTCAGCAAATCTAGGTAGAATACATGTCTCTTTCTTTTTTTTTTTAATGTGGAGAACCATTTTCTATCTCAAACCAGCAAACTTAAATTAACTTAATCACTGAATACAGTTTACTTGACTTCACAAAAGACACTTTGTTTCCCATGGTTAATTTTTACCTGGGATGTCGGTGGGGAAATCAGACTTCGGTGGCCTTCCCTCCACAACATCTAGGGGAGGAAGAGGAGATGATGCTGCCTGAGGTATTGAGGAGACAGTTATGCAGGATGCCCCCCCCCCCCAGGTGGTGCAGAAAAGGAGTGGGTGAAGGGAGGGCAAGAGAGGAGAGGTGCCAGCAGAAGGCAGAGAAAGACAATTCCCATTTTTAAATCTTATCAGCTCAGACAGAGGAGCAGACTTCAGGTTTCTTTTGTTTTGTTTTCCACCAGTGGAATCAGGCAGTCTACGTCAGTCCAGAGAAGACAGCGAACTTCCCTGAAATAAAAGGCGTTTCAGCAGCTGCTTGGAAATATTCCCTAAAGGCTCTGTACTGAGGCAAAATAACCAGAGACAGATGACTCTAATTATTACAGTCATTGGCCCAGAAAGTGAACAAGAACCATATTCCCATACACAGTTACATGGTGACTCCAACCTGCCACCCAGCGCCCAATGCCTCAGAGTTGAAGCTTCGTTCCTTTCCCCTTATGCAATTACTAGTGCAACTCTGAGAGGTAATCATGTTCCATTCTGCCTATTACAGGCAGATCTACCAAAGCAAACTTGGGTTCTTACCAGTCTGACGGGCGCTCCCTGAGCTGGTTCCTGCGACTTACTGGTTCTGTTAGCACACATGGGGTCCTCACCCCATCACGTCAGAAGGGCTAGTCTCCTGAGGATCAAGGGGTCCATTGGCGCCAGGTGTGCTGCCTTTCTGGGCACCCTGAGGTTCGCATCTCTGGTGGCAAAGGAGGTAGAAACACACCATCTCATGTCCCAGACGAGTCCTCAAGCAATGTAGCAGGATTCTCAGAGAGACATGACAGAGGCTTTTCTTTCCAGGAAGCACCTTTATTCTAGTCGGCATTGCTCAGTTGGGTTCATACCCAAAGAACTGAGCCCCAAACACCACGTGGCATGGGTTTTTATATACTTTTTTACTTCTTTGTCTCCCATAGATGGTAACATACAAACATGCAGTCTGATTAACATGGTCTCATATTACAAGGTCGTGAGGGATGTTGTCACATACATGAATAGCAAGGATGTGTTGCAGTCTTCTTTTTTTTCCCCTGAAGGTGGGGACCCTACCACAAAACCTCAGAAAAACCCTGGATTTATAGCCAGAGGACTGGGAATAGGGGACAAGAGAATGAGGGAGAAATTCCAGTTAGAAAGCTGGAGAAAGAAATCCTCTAATTCTACATACAAGTGAATACAAATCTCAGGTTTACTCCCCAAATGCACATGTGAAACACGGCCTTTGAGAATTGAAATGCCATCATAGCTGTTATCTACAGAAAGTGAGATAGAACTTATATTCTTGGGGCACCTGGGTGGTACACTCAGTTAAGTGTCCACCTCTTGATTTCAGCTGAGGTCCTGATGAGCAGGCCTCAGAGTTTATGAGATCCAGTCCTGCATTGGGCTCTGCACTGACAATACAGAGTCTGCTTGGGATCTCTCTCAGCCCCTCCCCTGCTCATGCTCGCCCTTGCTTTCTCTCTCAAAATAAATAAACTTATGTATAAAAAAAGAACTTGTATTCTGAATGTCAAGATTTTGCTTGCTTAAAAAAAATGAGCATTTTCCAGAGGATTTTAACAGGACCCAGAGTTTCACAACATAATGTTCAAAATGTCCAAGATATAATACAAAACTATCCCACACACAAGGAACCAAACAAATGTAACCTATTTTCAAGGAAAAAGACAACAAATGCCAGCCCAAGTTCACCTCAATATTGAAATTCTCAGATAAGGATCTTAAAACAGCTATTATAACCACAATTCATGGGGTAAAAAGTAAAGACTATAAAACAAATGAAAAGGTAGATGTTCTCATAGAGAAACAGAAACTGTTTTTTAAAAGGAAATTTTAGAATAGAAAAACATATAATGCAAAATTCACTCGATTTAACCACAGAACACAGATGATGGAGGATAGAGTCTGTGAATTTGAAGATAAATTAATAGAAATTGTCCCATCTGAAAAAGAGAGGGGAAAAAAAAAGGTAAAAAATAATAATGAACAAAGCCTTCAAGACCTGTGGGAATATATCAGAAGTTGTAACATTTCATTGGATTCCCAAAGGAGAGGAGAGTAGTACAGAATAACTGCGTGAGTAATGAACAAACCCTTCCCCAATTTGTGAAAAGACAGAAATTTAATGACAGAGCTCCCACTGCTCTGTTCAGAGTGAAGTAAACACCAAACATAATAAACCTGAATGCACCAAAGATATATCATAATCAAACGTCTATGAACCAAAAATAAAAAATCTTGAAAGCAGCCAGACATTACACAGAAGGAAAACAGTGGTTCAAAAGGCTGAATTTTTCATTAGAAATCATGGAACTGGAAACAATAGAATGAAGTCCATTCAAAATGCTATCTCCAGCAAAAATGCCCTTCAGGTACGATGACAAAATAAAGACAGTCTAGCATGAATGAAAACCAAAATATACACTGTTATATACTGAATTGGTACCTCTCAAAATTCATGTGTTGAAGTCTTAATATCCAGTGCTTCAGAATATGACTATTTTAGACATACTATCTGTAAAGGAGTGAAGTTAAATTAAGTTAAAATGAGGACAGTAGAGTGGGCCCTAATCCAGTAGAACTGATGTCCTCCTCAGAAGAGGAAATTAAGACACAGACACAAACTCAAAGCAAGCAAAAGATAGAAAATAACAAAGAGTAGACATCAATCACAGTGGGGAAAAAAATTGAGAAAAACTAATGGAACCAAAAGCTGGTTCTTTGAAAGACCAATACATTTTTTAAACTTCTAGCAGACTAGTCAAGAAGAAAAGAAGACAAAAATTACTTATATTGAGAATCAAAGAGGGAATTGCACTACAGACATCACAGACATTAAAACGAGAGGGAAAACTACTACCGACTGTACGCCCATAAATTCAACATTAGCTGAAAGTCCTTGATACGACTTCCCAAAATGGAACTCATCATTTCAACCCTCCCAGCAAAGAAGACTCCAGGCCTGGGTGGTGTCATTACTCAATTCTCCAAGTATATAAGAAAGAAATGATACCAATGATATACAATAGCTTCCAGAAGATCAAAGAAAGGGAAACATTTCTCAACTCATTTTATAATGACTCATCTCAACGCATCCTTAC
The DNA here is from genome assembly GCF_006229205.1 of Suricata suricatta. Lineage (NCBI taxonomy): Eukaryota > Metazoa > Chordata > Mammalia > Carnivora > Herpestidae > Suricata > Suricata suricatta. The sequence continues at coordinate 52,634,656 of NC_043710.1, forward strand.
CCTGATTTCAAAACTTAAGGACAACTCTACAAAAAATGTTACAAAATATGATTAGAACATTACAACAAATCCATAATAAGCCTTTAACACATGAACTGTGAAATGTCCTTCCTTCTCCACATCCTATTCCTCTATAATCCTGCAAAAACAAACCCACCTAACCTCCCAAGAAAGCCCTCAGGAACATCTGTGCAACTAGGACCCAGGGAAGATGCCAGGAACTTTGAGGGTCTTACTGCACACCCTCTGATGCAGGGCTTGATGCATGAGTGGAGCTTGGGCTGAATTTTAGACCCCATTCACCATGTGGTAAGCTGAATAATGGTCCCTTCAAACACCCATATCTTAGTTCCTGGAACCTGTGCATGTTACCTTCTGTGACAATTAGGATTCTGCAAATGTGATTAAGGATCTTGAGAAAGGAAATTACCTTGTAGTATCAGGTGAGCCCTAAAGGTAATTACAACTGTGTTGAGAGGCAGGGGGAGATTTGACTGGAGGATAAGTGAAAGCAATGTGGCAACAGAAGACAGACATTTGAGGATGCTATACTCTAGCTTGGAGGGTGGAGGAAGGCCCATGGGTCAAAGAATGTAAAGAAGGGCTCTAAGAGCTGGAAAAGGCAATGAAAAGGAGTGTTCTCTCAGAGCCTTCAGAGGAACCAGCGCTCCCAACATTGGACTTTAGCCCAGCGGGACTGATTTCAGATTTCTGACCTTTAGGGCTGTAAGAGAAGAAGTTTATACTGTTATGAGCCACTAGGTTTGTGGTAATCCATTAAAACAGTAATAGGAAACTGGGAGCTGGGAACCTCTCTGTACACAGCACAATCCAAACGACTGTACAAGATGGCTTATGTGTAAACCACTACTTCCCCTTCTACCCACACACTAGTAAATTCAGACAGAGGCTGTAACTGGTTAGCATTTCTTCTGTCTTTAGATTTTTTTAATAGTTTATTGTCAAATAGATTTCTATATAACACCCAGTGCTCTTCCCCACAAATGCCTTCCTCCTCCCACAGCCTCTGTGCAGGCAGTGGAGCACATGTTTTCATTTGTTCTATGTCTGGTTCCTTTCTCTCTGATCCTCAAATGTATTGCAAGTAGAAATTCTGGACTAAGTTTTTTGGGCGAGGAGGCATGAGGCAAGCAGCTACCTGCTTTTCTTGGGATACCTCAGAAGAAGGGGGTGTGGCTATGACAAGATAGGACCTAAGCATTCCTCAGTCTCCTGGCTGAATGCTATTATAACACCAACCTAGTCACTAATGAATCTCAGCAAACTACACATTACTGTAAAAGCATAGTAGAGAGAATTATATTGAATGTGTGTTTGTTATACTGGACACTTTACATTAGTGGATTTTTAAAACAGTTTTGTTTTGTCTAATCAGAATTTTTACTGAAATAAAAAAGAAATTATCAGAATGCATTGTAGATGGATGGGGTAGGCAGAGCTTTTGTCTCAATTATACGTGTGAGCACAGGTTCTATGTTGCAACATGAAAAATATTTCTTTTACTGAGTCTTGGGAAGGGTTTGAAAAATACTGGAGCATATGATTTCTATTTTTTTAATGTTTTTATTTATTTTTGAGAGAGAGGGAGACACAGAATCTGAAGACAGGCTCCAGGCTCTGAACTAACTGTCAGCACAGAGCCTGATGTGTGGCTCGAACCCACAAACTGCGAGATCATGACTTGAGCCGAAGTCGGATGCTTACCAGCTGAACCACCCAGGTGCTCTTGGAGTAAATGCTTTCTAATAGCTATCTCAACTCTCATCTCACTGTTCTTGTGAAAACTGAAAGAGAAAGACAAAAATCGACATAGATCTCTAAAGCTGAAAGGGCACTTTCAAGAAGCAAAGTCCTTCACTTACTCCCCTTTCATAGCTTTATCTCTTAATGACGCTGAAGGAAAGCTATCCAGAGCAGGGGTTTTTAACCTGTGGTCCAGGTGGACTAGGAAACCTCTGACTGCATGCTAAATGTTGTACATGAAAATGGACATGTTTTTAGGAAAGGGTCCATATTTATCAAGGACACCCGAAAGAGTCTACAATTGTCCAAGACCTTAAAAGCCATCGAAACTGGGAAACTTTTGATATGTTAATCTTGTCTGGCAGTGCTATAATTCTTGGAAATGACAGAATTTGATGATAGTAATTCAAATTGATTTAGGAAAAGAGATTTTTATTGAGTCTGGCTTAATAACAGGGTTGGATTAAGAATCATTAAGATGAGCAGTTAAGGGGTGCCTGGGTGGCTCAGTCGGTTAAGCGTCCAACTTTGGCTCAGGTCATGATCTCACAGTTCATGGGTTTGAGCCCAGCGTCGGGCTCTGTGCTGACAGCTAGCTCAGGGCCTGGAGCCTGCTTCGGATTCTGTGTCTCCCTCTCTCTCTGCTCCTCCCCTGATTACACTGTCTCTCTCTGTCTCACAAAAATAAATAAGTGTTTAAAAAAAATTTTTTTAAAAGATGAGCAGTTAAGATCAATTAAGAAGATATCAAGTTATGAAGATTTAAAAATATATATATTCTTTATTATATGAAATCATCCGGGTTAGGTATTGGCTGTAATAAAGTCTGAGTCTTAAAATGGTTGATAAGGAAACCTATTTGGTTTCATAACTAACTCACAGAACCTCATCTCCACCTGAGCCTTGATAGACAGGAACACAGGGCCGTGATATCTACTGCCATGACCTCTTGTCATTCCTCATCCAGCTATTTCCTATTTATCTCTACAAATTCTTTCCAGGCCACATCTTCTCCAAAAGCTTTCCCTCCCTGTGCCAGGCTAAACTGACTCCAAGGGCTCCACCGTGTTCCTCCATAGCATTTGATGCACAGCACTAGTAGGTTTTTACCTTGTTACCTGGAGATTCTCTAGTCACGTGTCACCTCTGCACTGCACAGTAAGTGCTCTGAAGGAAGACAGGAACTCAGGAGTCTTACTCTCCAGGTCACCAAAAATTATCTGGCTGCTTGGCACACAGAGTCAGTATCACTACCAATGGCAACAAACTACAAGTTTAGTTTTTACAGTAACGAACTGTCTATGAGGTTAAATCTTTTCATCTATACCTACAAAATTGCCTGAAGTCTTTTTTCTTTAACAAGGCTGTATATATTTGAAAAAATATAATAATACAGGGCACCTAGGTGGCTCAGTCGGTTAAGCATCTAACTTCGGCCTAGGTATGAGCTTATGGATCATGGTTCCTGAGTTCAAGCCCCGCACCAGGCTCTCTGCTGTCAGCACAGAGCCAGTTTCATATCCTCTGTCCTCCTCTCTCTGACCCTCCCCTGCTCATGCACACTGTCTCTCTCAAAAATTTTAAATTAATAATATATATTAATACAATATGACTATATTAATTTGTTATATAGTAGAGACAAAGAAGTATCTCAAGGGTGTCACGGTTATGGACTTCAGATGAGTCAGTATGTACTGGGGAAGGGCTATTGTTTTAAATATTAATTGGTGATGATTCGATCTGCACACAGTGATCTTCAGAGAAAATGGGAGTGGGCAATGTAGGAAGCTTTGGGGGAGAGGTTCCAGACAATTCCACTCCCTAGCAAGCATACTTGCTTCCACAGAAAAAGATAACATTAGGAGCACCTGGGTGCCTCATTCAGGTAGGCTTCCAACTCTTGGTTTCAACTCAAATTCATGATCTCAGTTCATGAGTTCGAGCCCTGACTTGGGCTCTACACTGATAGCACAGAGCCTGCTTGAGATTCTATTTCCCTCTTTCTCCGCCCCTCCCCACCTGAAAGCTCTCTCTCTCTCTCTCAAATTAAATTTTAAAAAGAAATTTAAAAAAGAAAAAGATAAAATTAGTAACAAAATTTGCCTAGTATTAATTTAGGTACTTTCCCTTTAACCATTCAGGGCTCAATAATTCTTATTTTGTATCTGTGGCAAAAACAATGAGCTAGATGGCTCCCCACGTATACTTTTCCCCATTTTCTAAGAAAGACTAGGCAGACAAAAAGCAAATAATCTAAGGGACCGTACTCCTAGCTTTTTTGGTTTTTTTCCAGATATCTAGACCTCATTCTGCTTTGTTCACTGGTCGCCTGAGGTGGTAGGACAGGGCAGGGGGAGCAAGGGAAAAGGGTGAAGGTACATGACCAAAGTTTTTGGTTTAAAACACCCATACCTTAACTGGAAATCAGTCCTTTAGCAGAGGACACTCCTCTCCCCCAGCACATGCAGCTCAAGCATGGATGCAAGACACACAATGAGAGAAGGGGCTCACCTGGCAGGCCAGCCAGCCTCCTCCCACAGCACACGCTTAGCCCAACAGTAAACCCTTAAAGGAATGCTGGGCCAGAAGGGGCAATGGTGTGCCCTGAGGTCTCAACAAAGCCCCATGTGTGGCTTCAACTAAAGAGCTCAGAAACCATTGCTCTGACCACCTGTGGCAATTAACCTAATCTACCTGGAGAAGGTTCCCAGTATGCAGTTCTCTGGGGAGGGAGGCAAGATTGACCATTTCGCAGAGTCAGGTACATAGAACATATTTATTATGTATTCGCTATACCTGAAGAAAAGTAAAGTTGTCTTCTTGTATCTATGCTGCTGGGTGAGCAGCAGCCCCGCGGCCAGGATGCGGCTGGGTCCTGGCCCAGCTCCCAGGGCAGCAGGGTCTGTGGGGTGGGGGGAAGGCAGCAGAGGAGCCCCTGCCCGTGTGAATTCAACACGGGGTTAAAGAGCAATCGGCTCCTGAAAGGGCCAAAAAGGCAAAATAACCTTCTCCCTCCAAAGTAAAAATTAGTAGTTTCACCATTGTCCTTCCAACATTTAAAAAACAAAA